>NW_025920120.1:2471712-2693068 GCF_902686445.1 Sciurus carolinensis
CCCTCTCCTGCCATGATGTTCAGCCTCTCCTTGAGCCCTGAGGAATGGACATAGCCTTCTATGGGCTAAGACCTCTGAAACTGTGAGCCCTCAATTAAACATTTTTTCTTCTACAATTGTGATGGCCAGATTATTTATACAAAGTAGCAAAAAGAACTGACTAGAACAGAGGGTACACAAGGCATAAAAGCTAATGAGATCATAGAAGTTACACAGATCATAATAACTATGCAGGTATAGGGGCTACTAAAGTCATTAAGGGTAATAAGCCCACACAGGTGAGGGAGATAATTTAGGCTACTCCAGTTATAAAGGGTAGTCAGGACATACAAGTTACTCAGGTAACGTATGATACAAAGATCAAAGAGGCTACACAGGGCATAGAGGCTACTAAGACCCTAGTAATTACAAAGACTGTTGTACCTACAGAGTTCAGTAAGATACTGTGATCATTTAGACTACTCAGGCCATTAATTTTATACAGATTATAGAGATTACACAGATGATTGAGGCTATTCAGGGCTTAGATACTATGAAGATCATAAAAACTAAAGAGGCCATAAAGGCTTATCATGGCATAGAGATTTTGCACAAAATACAGGTAATATAGGTCATAGAGGTAATTCATCCCATAGAGCCTATGCAGAACTTCAGAGCTACTATGTTTATTTAGGCTTTTGAGTCCATTAAATTTGGAGAGGTCATAGAGGTAATAAAAGAAACAAAAACTATGCTGATAATAAAGATTTAAATTGTCATGGGGTACTGAAATTATTTGGGTTACTTAGACTACACAGTCAATAGAGGTTACTCAAGGTATGGAGTTACTGGGCATAGTGTCTTTTTAGGTCATCTAGTAATGTGGGCCATAAAGCATATGGAGATGATGATGTCTATGAGATTTATAGAGGTTATATTAGACACAGAGGCCAGAAAGGTCACAAAGGCTACTCAGGTCTTAGAGTCTAGACAGGACATAGAGTCTACTCAGGATGTAGATCCTACACAGGTCATAGATACTACATGCTCATTGGAATTACTAAGGCCATTTAAGTTAATAAGGCCATACAGGCTAGGCAGGAAATACAGGCTCCTTTGATTGTAAAGGCTAAATTGGTCATAATTCTCTTTGGATGATATATGATTTACATTCCACAGAGACTACACAGTTCAGAGAGGCTAATTAGTCCTTATTTGTAGTGAAGGTATTAGTGACTACTGAGGTTATAGGGACTACTGAAGAAATTTAGGCCATGAAGGCATTAAATGCTATCCAGGTCAGAGAAGATACTCAGGGAATAAAGGCTTTACAGGTCATATGAGCTACTAATATCATAGAGAATCGACAGATTGGAGAGGTAACTCAAGTCATTGAGTCTACCTTGGCCATAGAGAATTCATAAGCCTTACAAACTACTAAGGTTATTTAGGCTACTTGAGCCACAGAGTCACAGATTATAGAGACTACTAACACCATTTGTGCTACACAACACATAGTGTCTATTCTGACCACAAAGGCTACATAGGTCATAGTGGCTACAGAGATCAGAGAGTACAGAAGTCATTTAGGCTACTCAGATTATAAAGGTGACAGAGGTCACAGTGGTTTCATAGCCATAGTGGCTAATCAGGTCATAGAGGCTAAACAGATCCTTGTGGCTCTCCAGACTATAGAACCTAAGCAGGTTTACTGGCTTCAAAGTCATAGAGTGTAGGGTGCCAGGCTAGCTCAGGCACAGGTAAGAGCCAACAGAGCCATAACCCAGACCCCAGGAGTTGGGTAAAAACAGGCTTGTGGCGAGCAACCTGCAAACTCATTTATTTCAGGAGAAACCATACATTTTATAGACTTTTAACCCAATCACAACGTGCCATGGGGAATCAGACTATACAGGTTCCCTTGGTAACACTAGGTAAATTTGGGGACAGTTGTTTACTTTCCTAAATGACCAGAATGGATTGCTCCTCTCCACAGGTATTCCTGATGGCTTGAATGTGTGAAGGTTTTCCTTACACACTTGAGACATTCATAGCCACTAACCAAGACTTAGGATTTCCCCTAACAATAGAGGTTTTGCTGGTCATACAAACCACTCAGTTCATACTGTCTACTCCATTCATAGACGTAAGCAAAAAGAAAGAAAGAGAGAAAATCATTTTAGGCCACAAGTGCTATGCAAGTCATAGGGACTATTTGATCTTAGAAACTACATGGATCCTGGAGGATACTCAGAGCACAATTGTTTCTGCAGCTATAAAGATGATGCTAGTTATAAAAATTGCAAAGTTCATAGAGGCTATTCAGGCCTTAGAGCCTATACAGGTGATTCAGGAAAAATATGACATAAAGACTACACAGATCATAGATGCTACTCAGGTCATAGGTCATATGCAAACAAGAGAAGTTACTGAGGTCATAGTCCTATACACTACTAAGTTGATGGAGAATATACAGGTCATAAAGTCTAGGCAGATCATAGGGGCTATTAAGATCACTTATGTTACTAAAGTCATACATTTAGGTTACTCAGGAAATAAAGGCCTTGCAATTTTAACAGCTACTAAGGTGATTAAAAAAATGAAAGTTGAGAGATTACTTAGTATACCAAAGGCTACTCAGGCCATGCAGAATGTGAAGATAATAGTGGTTACTGAGGTCAGAGAAGACATTAAGTTAATTTAGGCTACTCAGGCCATCAAGGCTATGCAGGTCACAGAAGATACTAAGGTTATTTTGACTATACATGATATAAAATAAACAAAGGTTACAGTGGCTACATAGGTTTAGAAGCTTCTCAGGTCATAAGTGGTATGCAGGTCATAGAATCTACATAACTGATAGAGGTTCTTCAGGCCATAGACTATACTCAGGTTTAGAGTGCTCAAAGTCAGTGGTTTCACAGGTCATAAAGGCTAAGCAGTTCACCTATTCCACTTACGTCCTAGGGGGAGTGTGGGCAGTGGAAGGTACTCAATCATTAGGCACTACAGAGGTAATAGGGGCTACTCAGATCCTAGAGACTAAGCAGGTCATTGATTATACTTAGGTCAAAGTGGGAAATCAGCCATAGATGTGATGCAAATGACAGAGGCTACACAGGCCATGGAGGCTTCTCAGGCCGCAGAGGCAACTCAGGTAATGGTGGCTACATAGGAGGTTTAGGCTGCTCTTGTCATAAAGTATTCTCAGGTCATAAGTGGGACCCAGGCAATACAGATAATTCAGGCAATAAATACGGAACTGAAAATAGAAGCTACTCAGGTCATAGAGGCTACTCTGATCATCAAGGCTATGCATTTTTTATTGATTACTAAGGTCATTTAGACTACTAAATGGGTAAGCTATAAGGATATGCAGAGGATATTGAGGACATGTAAGCTACACAGATGTTTTCATCAGCTTTTTTTCTGCTGTGATTAAAAGATCTGACAAACAATTAGAGGTGGAAAGGTTTGTTTGTGGGCTCATGGTTTCTGAGGTCTCAGTTCACACACATCAGGTTTCATTCTTCAGTTCTTGGTTGAGACCGAACATCACAGCAGAAGAGTGTGGTGGATGGAAGATGCTCAATGTATCATATCAAGAAGCAGAGACTAAGCACAGCTAACCAAACATGTACCCTAATGACCCACCATCTCCAGCCACACCTTACCAATGTATATTTATCATTCATTTAATCTCTATGTGGATTAATACACAGATTGGGTTAAGGCTCTCATAATACAATCAATTTATCTCTAAGTATTCTTATATTTTCTCATACATAATATTTTGGGTAACCCCTCATATTTAAACCATAACAACAGTCATAGAGACTACAAAGATCACATAGTTTGCACAGATCAAAGGGACTACTAATTTAATTCAGGATATCCAGTCCATAAAGTCTACACTGGCCATGGAGTCTAGATAGGTCATAGTGTCTACTTGGTCATACAGTCTAGGTATATCTTAGTGGCTACTGAAATGTAGAGTTTTGTGAGTCTTAAGGCTATATAGTCTATAGAGGACATGCAGATAATATAGACCATATGGCTGTGCTGTTCACATAAGAAATTCAGTCATAAAGCTACACAGGTTCTACCTGTTCCTAAGTATTAGGGCTGATCAGTTCATTCAGGCTACTCAGACCATAAAGGTTATATAAGTAATAGAGACTTTTTATGCCACAGATGCTATGAGGTCATATAGGCTATGCAGGTCTTTGCAGATACACAAATCATTGGTGTTAGGTTGGTCACAAAGGATACTCAATTCCTGTAGGATAATCAGTTCATAGAGGCTATTCAGGTCATAGAGGCTCTGTGGATCATAGGGGATGCTAAGATTATTTAAATTACGCACAACAAAACCTCTACACAATTCATAGATTGTATGCAAAAATTAGAAGATATTGTCTTAGATAATAGGTAGGTCATAGAAGGTACTCAGATCAAAGACACTAAAAAGTTATAAAGTACACTTGGGTCATTCAAACTTCATGGGAAAGAGGTGATCCTTAATTCTTAAAGGCTAGTGAGGACACAGTGGCTATGTATTTTGCAGAGTTTATACACATGATAGATGCTACATAGGTCATAATAATTCCTAATGGTATAGGTACTACAGAAGTTCTTTAGAATATTCAGGAACTGAAAGTGAAGTACATCATATTGGCTATCTGGTCATGGATGTGGCACAATTCATGGAAATATAAAAGATATAGATTTATGTAGGTCATGGATACTACTTACAACATGCAGTCTAAACTTGTCATAGAGCATTCTCAGGGCATAGATGCTGCACAGGTCATAGAAGCAACACAGGTTATAGAATTTGTTCATGTCAATGAGGCTAATGGTTGTGTAGTCCAAGGCCCCTATTCATGCTTTACTTGCTACACAGATTGTTGGAGTTACTCATGTCATACAGGCTACTAAGGTCATAGAAGGTGCACGCACCATAGAAACTATATTTCTTACAATATCCTTAGTATGCACTGTGGCCTTTCCTATTAACATAATATCTATATTTAGCATTTATAACCATTATAGTAGATGCCCTGCAGCTTTTAATACTAACATATTATCAAACAGTTTGCCTCCAAAATTAAGTTTCCCTAATTTCTTTCAAATTTATATAATATGGAAAATATGACCTCTTAAACTAATATAGAAACTGTCCTGTGGTCTTTCAATACTAATATTGTACTTATATTATAACATCAGAAACTGCTATAATTTATGTGTTCTGATCATTCATAATAATATGCTTTCAATTCTATAAAATCTGAACCTAACAAATAGCTGTTGGTCCTGGGACCCTCAATATGAATATGATAAACTTATGCCTTTTAAAAGTAATTGCTACTATGTGGTCTTTAATAATAAAAAAAAATCTTTCTGTACCATGTTAAACTAATGCAGTAGATTCCCTTGTCCCTTAAACATGACTATTATATTTATAGTGGACATATAAACACATATAATAACTACTCTGTAGACTTCAATATTAATTCAATATCCCTCCTATGGCCCCCAAATGTGACAGAATATAACTGATATATTCAAACAAGGGCACAGAAAACTGATAAAGAGCTGCTTTGTGCCCTTTAATATTAATGTAATTTACCTATTACAACATCAAAAATGGATATAAGAACCACTCAGAGGACTCAAATATGGTATCCTAACTATACTATCAACTATGAGTATATAAGCTGTGTTGTAGCCTTTAAATCTACTGTGTTATTCCTAGCCTAGCATCTAAAATTAATATACTAGATCCATGTACCTTTAAATATGAATATGACATCCATATTATGGTTTCAAATGCCAATGAAATGTATGTCCTGTGACCTTTAATCTTACTATATATCATCATTTACATAAACCCCAAAATCAATATAAAAATTTCCTTGTGAATTTTAACATTTATTTAATACTCAATATAACATCTAAAACTAATAAACATGTGCTCTGTAGCATTTAATGTTAGCATATATTATAATATACAACCTTAAGCTAATAAAATGTCTGCACTCTAGTCATTAAACTAATAAGATATTCATGAGATACTATTACAATTATTGCATTAACTACCATATGGACTTTAATCCTAACACAGTATGCATACTTGAGCTTCTAAATGTGACATAAATATTTATCTGTGGCCTTCAACACTAATGTGATATCTATACAATAACATCTCAAACTGATGTGATAGCTGCCCTGTGCCCTTTAATATTGATGTAATATACTGTAGCAAGTACAACTAATATAATTTTCCTGAGGGTTTTTTTTTTTTTTGGTGCTGGGGATTGAACCCATGGCCTTGTGCTTATAAGGCAAGCACTCTTCCAACTGAGCTATCTTCCCAGCCCCTCCCTGAGGTTTTAATACTAGTATATTATCCATAGATCAGCATTTAATCTTAATATAATAGCTTCCATATACCTTGAATATTGATGGAAGATGTGTTCTATAGCATCCATAACAAATATAATAGCTAACCTGTAGTCTTTTATAAAAAAATAATATCAATGATAAAGCATCTCAAGCTAATGTAATATCTGCCCTAAGTTATTGATCATAATGTAATACCTGTATTACGGGATCCAAAACTGATATAATAGTTGTCCTGTGAACTGTAATTGTATTATGAAACCCATACTGGAGCATCTATAGAGTGATATTAATATCATTTTTTCTGACAGTTGAATATGCCCATTGCATCTTGACCCACAAACAATACTGAAATTGCAAACATGTGTATAAGTGTGTTTTCCTCCACTTGCTCCACCTAATTGTAACAGTGTTTAATTGGAATTATCCATGCATATATGAAGTTAAACATGATAAAATACTGATATGCAGTCCCTAGATTCTGATCCATTATGCTGGATATCACTCTGAATTTATCTTTGATTGATCTCATCTCAACACTGAGAAATCTGGGTCATAACTTCTGCCATGCAATTAATTTATTTTTCCTTGATGAGAAATATACTCATTATTGCTCCAGATTACATGATCTAAAATTATAAAAACAAACAAGCAAATTTGGTCTTTAGACCCAGTTCCTGGTGCAGTGTTCCTCAAATCCTCATATTTAGTAAGCAATAATGGTGGTAAGTACATCTTTAATACTAACATTAGACTGTTGACCATGATTCCTACCATGGGGTCCCTATATTTTCTAGAATGTTTGGGGTGATAAGAAGGTCATTGCTCTTTAAGGATTCGTGTTAGTTATGTAGGGCAGCATCAGGATTGAGAATGGTTGTGAGGAAAACCAAGTCTTGAAGATAATCTTGCAACTTTCAGTTCCCCACCTAACTTGGGAAAAGAAGCTGGAGTATGAATTAATATCCATCAGGCCTAAAAGATTAAGTCTCCACAAATGTCTGTACAAGAAGTGGTCAAGAAGTTTCTGAATACAACCAAATACAGGGAGAGTGTTTTCCCCAAACTCCATGTGGACAGATGCTCCTACACTCAGGACCCTCCTGAGCCTCATCCTGTGAACCTCCTATTCTGACCATAATTTTGCCTTTTCTAGAATGTCAACAAAGGTAGGTCATACAGCATATTGTCTCTTCAGCCAGGTATATTGCATCTTGCAGCAGAATAGGTAGTATGCATCTGTGTCTCTGTAGCTTTGTGGTTTATTCCTTTTAAATCTGGGTTTTTTGAGCACTCAGATATGGAAAGATATTTGGATATTTTATCGAATCAGCATCAAAAGATCTGATGTTTATAATGACACCATAGTTTTGTTTGACATGCTTTCTCAGAGCACTTTTTTCAAATGCAGATAAATTATGGGACACTGGTCATAGATTGGACTTCTCATCTTTAAAAGTGGCTGTCATGTGTCTTTTCAGTAATGCCTGAAAGTGCTGGTGAACCAAATCCTACAGCCCTTGGTGTAATGACTCTTCTTAGAGTTTACCAGTGCTAATTGCTGTGCCAAACTACCTATGATTTTAATTTATGAGATCTGTGTTTTTCTGTCATCTACAGGAGAGTACACTTCTATCCCAAACATACTTTGCACCGCAGAGGATATCCTGCATCCATGCTTTATGAAGTACTTCACAAAGGAAATGAAGTTCGACTGGTACTACAAGTATGTGGGCAGCACCTGTGACATAGAAAATGCCTGGAAAGGGTCTCCATTTTCAATGCCACAGAATTATCACAACCCTCAACACTTCGGTTCTGAGTTATCAATGCAATCCTGGACTGGATGGGGCCAGAGCTGGCTGTGGAGAGGGCATGTGAAGGAGAAGGAGAAACACCTGCAGGTATTAGAGACTTCCCCCAAATACAGGGCTGCTCCTAGTGAGCCTCACTTGGGAGCAAGCAGAGTGACAACACAGAGTTGAGTTCATGGTGCAAATTCCCAGCAGATTCCATTATGAACAAAAATGTCAAAACATGCTCAATAACTGAAATGGTGTAGGAGGCAACTGATCAAGTCATGTAAAAAGCATGGTCTCTGTCCCATTTCTCTGGGAGAAACCCATCACCAATAAAGCAATGGCATGGAACCATTCCTCAACCATACACAAGGATTCCTGCCACTGTGATTTGACCCTTCAGATCTGAGTTGCAGACTTGCACCTGAGACCAGTCAAGTTGTTTCTAAGTCCCAGGGTTTCTGTCAGGATTACTATGCCCTGAGTGCAAAGGTGCCAATACAAGGATCTGAGGAGGGAAGATGGAGCCTATGCTGCTTTGATGCCCCTCACTAATCTGAGGTTAGAAGTCAATGTCTCTGGGCTGTGTTTCCAGGGTATCCTGATCACAGGCTCTCATTGACTGTCCTGAGTCCCATACTCTTCCTTTAAACATTGCAGTTGCCTAATTTGAATTCCAGTAAGAAAATTGTGGTCATGCAAATATTATTTTAAAGTATATAATTTTGTGTAGATGGGTCTAGCTGTGAGCAAAATTTAGTTTTAAAATAATACATATTCTTGTTTTATTTCTATTGAGAGTTTGGCACACTAAAACTTTGTTTTGGATGCTATGTTTAGAAAGAAAATAGTTCAACCCTCAGATCTTGGTGCTTCAGTGATTGAAACTGTCAGTGCTGTTCTTTAGAATGTGAAAGCCAGCACTGGGTTGACTCGGTACAGATCTATGTTGGGGATTATGTAGAAAGATGTGTTTGAGTAAGGGGACTAACCCTTGGGTAGGCTTTATTGATACACTTGTTCATGGGATTATTTATTAAGACAGTGAATCTATTTCCAGTTCAATTAAACCCTGTTGGAACCCAGAATTTTTCACCTTTTCTCTTTGATTTTTTTCTTTGTCCTGTTTTACAGAGTTAAAATCCCAGAAGAGCAATTTTGGGGCACTTTTCCAGGAGTGGACAACAAAGAGAAATTATAACCATCTGCCCTTGTTACCTTAATGGTTGTTTATAGTGACATGGAAATTGATGGAACTTTGGACTATTGAATGGTCTAATCAGGCATGCCATGAAAAATTCATGTCTCTTTCTCCTCCCTGAAGAAACTTTGTGGAATAGGAAATGTTATCACCTAATGCCATAAGTTGAATAACTGTAGGAGCAGTAAATGAGGAGAGAAATATCCATGCCTTTGATTTGTACCAATTTAAAAACAGGGAACATATCCTATTTTCAAATTAACTGGAGCCTCAGTGTGTATCAAATCCAGAACGATTCATAGTTGCAGATCTTCATTCCATGGATTCATCCCCAATTGTTATTCCCCAGTAAATTTAAAGGAACACAAAAGCAGCTATAAATGCCCTATCCTGGAAACCTTCCCACAGGGGCAATTGTGCATATGTGTGTTGATTTTTAAGTCTTTCTAGGCCAGTTGACTATCATCTGTTTCTCACATTTGGTGTGAAGGAAATGAACAGCAACTTAACTCCATGTGCACAAGGAAGATTGTCCTGACTCTCCTGTAATGGGTACTTAATGCTTGAAGTTCCTTAGGGGAAAGGAAATATATCACTTTGTGTTCCATTCAACAGTGAGTACATTTGGTGAAGTGCTGAGTGAAGATGCATTTGGTTAGTGAGTATCCTGTGCAAGGAGTGGTCTTCTATTCCCTTTTCAGTCCTCAAAACTATATTGTCTGTCCTTCTCTCTTCTCCAGTAGCCTTAGGTATTTAAACAATATTGCCTTCTGAGATGCTTCTTTGTTTTTACTGCTGGGACCTCATTTCCAAATTTTAGTTGGAAGTATAGGAGAAAACCCTCTTTTCAACTACACACAAAACAAAAGGATGTGGCTTTGTGCTACTCCGAGAGAAGCAATGTAGTCTTTCCCTAAAGACATGGAGAAAATTAAGTCCTCTCCTATGGTTATGATCATGTTATTGGGCAAACTCTTGGCCAATTAACACCATCCTTGCATCTTGAAAAAACATGTGCATCTGTGAATTTTACAATTAAAATACTTTTACCTACCTGAGGCACTTAGAAATGGAAGTACAGAAATTCCAGCTCCTTGCCACTTCAAAGTATCCCCCAGCATCTGCCAGCTGACACACCAAATTTTTCTACAAAGCTCTAGAATCCCAACAGTGCTTTTTGCTCTAGGTATATGGAACCAGATAGAAACAAGACTTTCCATGACTCCACCTTCAAAATAAAATCTCATGACACTTGCTTATTTCTGTTTCTTTGAAACCAGATGCTGATGTAGATTCAGTAAAAGGGTAGGCAGCTATAGACCTTTGGCACGGGGATGCTGTGGGGGTTGGGGTCCCTTGTAGTATAACCACATTATAAAATGGGAACAGAAATTTACACAGTTTGACATGGCACAGGAACCATTTTCAGGTCTATATCATGGGGAGGCTATCTCTGTAAATCAGCCACCAAAACCTTCCATTGGTGCAGAGTGAAAACATGGCCAACAGAGGAGCTCACTTACTCTCTTTTACTGTGGGAATCATGTCATAGTACATTTTCATGTCATCCTCTGTTCTTCACCTTCCTGTTTTTTCAACTGTATGCTTGTGCATTGCAACACATGACTCTAGTGTTAGGTTTTCCCGTGGAGCACATTAATGTATTGGCTCATACATCTGCTGACAAATTCAAAAGCAGATGCTAGAATAATCCTTGGAGATGTGGGGAAGCTATGAAGGCTCTGCCATGCATAATTACTTATTCAGGACCACACACATGGGCAGAAAGAGGAGATGGGTTTGAACCAAGCTCTGTATCCTCAAACCAGGAGAGCTTGCTACACTAGACCTGTTTGGGGACCTGATCCAGTGTATGTTGGTGTAACTTTGTCCACTTGTGTATATGTCCTGGGGCGATGAGAGAATTCTACATTGTATGGAAACTTTGGAAATATCTAATATGTGAAATGGCCTCAGGTAAAGAATCCCCAAGGAAGTGACCTCATTTCCTTGGCAATGGAACACACAACCTGGAACCCAGTAGCTAGGCACTCACAGTCCAGATACAGTCCTATTCTGTTCATTTTATTGAGACAGCAAGTTCAGAGCCATGAGTTCTTGTTGCTACTGATCTGTGGATGCTCAGGCATTAGTAAAACTATGAGTAGGGGCCTTTCCTGAGTGTAGAAGCACTGGATCAATGCTGGGTTTCAACAACTCTGGTAATTTTTTCTGAAGGAGACCAGAGGTGAGCCAGGAGAGGCCATTGCAAATGAGTGGAGGGTTAGCCATTTGATAATGTCACACTAAAGAGGTGTTTGGGAATGTGTGTGTGTTTGCGGTGTGTGTGTGTGTGCTGGTGCATGTGTGGTGTATGCATGTATTTGTGTGTGTGTGTTTGTGTGTGTGTGTGTGATGTCCACTGAGATTATGAAGGGAAAATATTTTGTTCTGTTTTCCCTTGATACTCTGACTTCTGTTTCTGTGTTAAAATCCCTTTTGGATTCCCCAATCTATGGAGAAGATACCATAGATTAATCATTGGATGTGTCCTGTGTATTTGAAATATTTCCAGTACTCACTCTGCAGGAGCTCGTATATTATCTGTACCTGGCTTTCAGAAAGGGAAACTACATATGTCCATGGATTTTTGTATTCATGTCAAAATTAGGCCAGTGCCAAGAAGATGCTGGCGTTTCTGTGTAAATTGTTTGTACGACCTCCAAGGCCTGGGCCATGACCATATCCTGGTTTGGTTTTGTACAGCTGAGTATCACTCTGAACCTCAGTCATCTCTCTTGAAAGAAGGGTTTTCAGAAGAGAACCCTGCCTGTTTGTTTAGAAAAACAAGTAAGATGAACCCTAGGAGTGTTTGCCTCAGGCCTGTTCTCATAAAGCTGGTTGCCAACAGCTCTGGTCTTCCCTGTGGGCTGTCTTCTTCCCAGTAAGGAAGTTCTTTGCCTTAGGGCATGCTGCTCTGAATTCTCAGGAAAGAATTTCCACATTTGGGAAGGAGTTTGTGGCCTGAATTTAGGAGGGTTTATGACCTGCATGTAAACAGAACAGAGACTTCTTAGGTGTACATAGTGGGTCCTGCACCTGAGGTAGCTAGGCTATAAGTGGTTAGGTTTATTCTTGGCTCACATGTATGTGAAGCACCTACCATTATCAGGCACTTGGCCTATTATTTAGAAATCTGTAAAAACACCCAGCCCTCCTCACCTTCTATTATTGTCAGGGAGTTATTCAAGCCCGTATGCATTTAGGCAGATGAGGGACACAGAATGTTACTGATGACATACTTCTGGCCTTCTGTTCGTATGAAAATCTCCAGGCAGATATCAAAGAGGAGTGATTTCAAAGAATGAATTGAATGGTCTTTGGGTCAAAAGTGCTACTGCCTCAAGTGTGGTCAGTTTGGAGGTTGTTTAGAAAATGAATAGGCAAACCACAGGTTCCACCCTTTGTGCTATGAATAGCTGGGGACAGAGGTCTGGCTTATCCTGTGGAAGGAATACAGTAAACTGTGGTGGGATTTTTGGTACCCAAGAAATAGTGTTGTGACTGGGGCCTCAGAGACAGACCCTGAGAGGAACCCTCCTTACTACAGCCAAGACCAGGCAGGATTAACCTCACTTTTCTGTGTAGATGCTGGGCAGCAAGTGTGCAAAGCTCCTTTATACTAATTATACTTCTTTACAAGCCTACTCTAAACACCACAGAGAGTCTACACTTACAAACCTCAGAGAACACTTTTGACTCACCTCAGAGGACTTTTCTATAAACAGCAAATAGCCCTTTAACTCACTTACCACTTACACTCACCAATAAGCCTTTCTACAAACCTCATAAAGTCCTCCTACACCATTCAGAGAGCACTCCCTACACAACAAAAAGAACCTGCCTTTATACCTCAGAGAACTGTTCCTACACACCTCAAACTCACTTCCATTCATGTTTAAGAAATACCTACCTACTCACAACAGGAGTCCTATCTACACAATTCAAAATTCCATCCTTACACACTTTAGGGACACTTCTTTCACACTTCATTGAGCAACATTTAAACAACTCATAAATCCCTCCCTCTGCACCCCAGAGAGTACTTTCTACAAATGCCTGTGTGATGTTAATTCAAACCTCTCAATGTCCATGCTACAAACCTCAGCAAAACAAATTCCTTCACAACTCAGATAGAACACACTATTCACCAAAATGCCTTCCCTACTCACCTCTGAGGGTTGGAGTGACATACCTCAGAGAGCCCTTGGGATACTATGTTGAATGGCTACCCTAAACACTCTGGAGATTGCTTCTACTATCCTCAAAGAACTGTCCCATTACACATCAGTATGTTCTATCTAGTCATATCAAATTGATCCACCTATTCACTTCAGAGGACCCTAACTAAAGAACAGAGATAGCACTTGTATGCAGGCAAAAGCCCTCCTGCACCCTTCATAGATTCCTCCTGCACATGTAATAAAGACCTCCTTACACACTTCAGAGCATGTGTATAACAATCCACAGAGAGCCCTTGCTTTGCATCTCAGAAATCCCTTCCTATAACCTTCACAGTCACCTCTCCACACAGCTCAGAGCCCTATCTACTCACATCAAGTACACTTTCTACACAATTCAGAGGGCATCCACACACACCTTAGAAACCCTTCCTACACACATTTACCAACCCCACACAACTCAAAGAACTGATGCTACACACCAAACACTGCACCTCTACACACCTCAGACTGCCTTACTTTCAAAATTCAGAGGCCCCTGTTACACATCTCCTAGAGTCCTCCTTTCACAGTTCAGTTTTTCTTCCTTTTCATCTCAGAGATCTATCCTTACTCACCTTAGAGTTCCATCAATACACACCTCAGCAAATTCTTAACACTTACCTCAGGGCCACCTCCCTACATGTTGCAATAAAGAGTCCTCCCTACAAATCTCAGAGAGACTTCCATACAAATATCAGAATGCCCTTTCAAAAGACTCAAGAAAAACGTACATAGATACCTCATGTAGCCCTCACTAGTCACCAAAAAGCCCTCCATATTCAACTGAAGGCCATAACTACAAATATAAGAGAGTTTCTATGATACTCTTCTGAGTGTCCTCCAAAAGCACCTCAGAGGTTCTCTCTACTATCTTCAAGGATCTCTCCCATCAAACTTTAGAATGTTCTCCCTACTCATATCAGACATTTCACTATTCACTTCAGAGGGCCCTCCCTACACTACTGAGTCATATAGTCCTCCTATTCCCTGCACAGATCCCTCTGCACAAATAACTGAGACCTCCCTCCACACCTTTGAAAGCCCTCCCTACACTCACCAGAGTGCCATCCCTCTGCATTTCAATGAGCCCACACCACAGAGTACCCACACAACAAAACTCAGAGTGTCCATCCTACTCATCTTAGCAAGTTCTAATTTCAGACTATATAGAACCCCCTCCACACCTCATGAGGCCCTTCCTTCTACATCTAGTTGTTCTCCTTACTTTTCCAAGAGAACTTTTTCTATTCTCTTCAAAAGGCCCTACAAACTATTCACTGAGGCCTTTCTACTCAACTCAGCACACACTATCTATACACCTGAGTAAGCCCTCCCAACTCATCTCTGAAGATCCTCAAACTCATGTGTTATAGCCCTTTAACCCACATTATAGAACTATCCTACATGCCTCATAGAACTCACACAACACATCTAAGTGGTGGCATGCTACCAAACTCAGAGAGCCTACTCTACATATCTCAGTATACCCTTCATATAAATCAAAGTGTATCACCATACTCACCTCAAGAGCAGTCCCTACATACCTCAGAGAGATGTTCCTACATAACTCAGAGAGTACAAACCATACTTCTTTGAAAGCTTCCCCCCACTAACTATACACTAACAGTCTGGAATTTGCTCCATACAAGAATCAGAGAACCCTCCCTACACAACTCTGAATGCCCTCCTGGTACATTGAAGAAAACCCTCACTACTCATTTTAAGGAAAGTACCTACACACCTCAGAGAGACATCCCTACAGACCTAAGTCAGTACTCATTATACTCCTTTTCAGGCACTCTCTAAACACCTCAGGAAGCCTTTCTACTAACATCAGAAAAACCTCACTGCACTTGTCTTAAAGCTATTTTTACTGATCTCCTATGTACACCACAAAGATGTGTACTTAATTGATCACTCCCACTCAGGTCAATAAGCCCTCCTACAAAATTCATAAAGCACTACTATACCCTTCAGAGGGTTCTCCCATCATACTTAATAGAACCCTCCTTATAAAATGAAGAGAACCCACCTTCACACCTCAGAGAACTTTTCCTACACACCTCAAATACACTTACCTACACATTTGAAATTTTTCTTTCTACTCATATCAAGAAAACTGTATATAGAACTCAAAATCCCATCCTTAGACACCTTATGGACACTTCCTCCACACTTCATTGAGCAACACCTAAAGAACTCAGAAAGCCCTCCTTATGCACCCAAGAGTGTACTCCCTAAAAATGCCACAGATATTAATTAAAACCTCAGAATACCTGTGCTACACACCTCAGCAAACCCTACCCACACATCTCAGGTAGACTTCACTACTATTTAAAAAGCTGTCCCTACTCACCTTTGAGGGTTTTACCTACACACCTCAGAGATTCCCTTTACTGTCCTAAAAGACACCTTAGTGTGTTCTTTCTACTCATATCAGATGGATATCTCTATTTACTTCAGAGAACCTTCACTGCACAACTGAGATTGCACTACTACAAAGTGAAAAGTGCTTTAAAACACCTCATATATACATTCTGTACACCTAATGGAGATCTTCCTACACACCTCAGACAGACTGATCAACAAACCTCAGAGATTCCTTCCCTTCACACACACATCACAGACACCTAACTACATATCTCAGAAAGCCCTCCCAAATTACATCAAGCACCCTACCTCCACAACTCAGAGGGCCATCCACACACACCTGAAAAACCTTTCCTGCACACATAATTAAGCAATCCATGTACAACTCACAGAATAACACCACACAGTGCCTCTCTACATTTCTCAGATTGCCCTACTTTTACAACTCAGAGGGCTCTGTTACACACCTTATGGAGCCATCCATTAAAATCTCAGTTTGTTCTCACCAGTAATCTCAGTGATCTCTCCTTACTCACTTTAGAAATATATCCCTATATACCTCAGTGATTTCTTAATACTCACTTAAGTGTACCTTCCCTATACATCTCAAATGAGAGTCCTCCATACAAAGCTCAAAATGTCCTTTCAAAATATCTCAAAAAAAATTCTATGTATGCATCTCAGGTAGCAAATACCATTTATCAAAAATCCCTGTGAATTAATTCAAAGGCCAGAACTATAAAACTCAGAGATTCCTTGTGATACTTCTTTGATTGCCCTCCCCAAAACCCTGAGAGATTCCCTGTATGATCCCTCCCAACAAAATTTAGTGTGTTCTCCTTAACTTCACTTCAGAGGGCTCTCCCTACACAACTGAGATTGTAAAGACTGAGGGGTGAACAAATAAGGAAGCAAGCATACAGGATGGCATACAATAAGGAGTGGCTTCTGTGGGAAAACTAGTTCAATTTTATTATCTACTCCAGGGATATATCAGGTTACATTAGTGCAGTTAGTTTGTGCATTTGCAGATCATATAACTTGCTTTCTTCTCAGAGTCCACTAGGACCAAATGTTTTTATAAGAAGATAACAGCTCAAGGACAGAGGAGTTGCAGAATTGTTCTAAGCCAGATAAACAGAAGGTCTTTATCATCTGAGGTGTGTGCTCACTCTAAGGACTTATGCTCCTCTGTAATTTCTCATGCTTTGAACCTCTACAATTCCAAGCTTTTGTTTTGTGTGACCTTTTAAATAGATATGACTTGTCTTTTGTTTAAGGAAGTTGGAGGGAGAAAGTAAGACAGACATTGGAAAATAAGCACACCATAGTGTCCATAAACATTCTCCAATGAAAAACTGTTTGAACCCTGTAAAATTTGGTAGCCATGAGGTTAACCAATCTTATAAATTTCAACATCCATGTGGTTGCACCTTCTTTACATTGTATTTGAGATGATCCTGTTCCTTTTGAATGGAATTATTGTTATCAGTTACATTGAAACAACACAGTTTATTAAATTTAGGGCATCCCTTATGATGTAACAACAGCAAATAATCAATAGAAGTCCTATTATCAAGAATAGCTTAAAAAAAGAACAGCTTGATGGTGTTGTTTTTTTCCTCATTAGCAGAGTAATTGCCATTGGCATGTAATTTATATTTTTTACCATAGCACAGGTAAGCACCATTGTCTGTTTAAAACCTCCTACTGCTAGGGCAGGAATACCAACCAAAGAGAATTTTAAAGCCTCAAATTCTGCTTTAGACAATAGATTAATCAAATCATCACAATCTTTATCTAAGTAAATAGCACTTTTTTGTAATTGTTGAGCTGGATGGTGACTTATTAACCCTGAAAAGAGGGGAGAAATGCTGTTAATCTGCTTAAAAAAATGAGTTCCATGAAATGCATTAGTTGAAATATAGTTAGAGGTTTAAGCACCACATGAAAAGAATAGATCCCAATATGCTTCCCATATCTACATCTTGGTGGATACAAATTTCAGAAGAGCTAACAATTTCTGCTAAGTGAACTCAAATGTTATAATGACTGCAAAAAGCCAAAGATAGAACATTTTTCTGTACAGGGCACCACCAACAAACAGGAATACGACAGAAATAACACAATAATGGCCAGCATAGTTGTGGAAATTTGGGTAAGTTTTACAAAAAGAGGTGTAACCAAATTTTTCAGGACACATTCTAATCCCATCTGGCCTAGCAATTGTTGGGCAGATGTGGTTAAAACCTTTATATCCCCCCAGGTCACTAGATGACTAGAAGATCAGGAGGCTGTAGAGTCTCTTGTCCTTTTTGAAGGTTCCTTCTTTGAATCAGGGTCCACTATATCCAGGATCAAATGGAATTTGGTAATCAGATTGTGAAGTCCTTGATGCCAACTCATGATGGTTGATGAGTCTCACACAACTGTAATCCAGACAGAAAATGTAGGAGTAGAGTACAAGCATATTTTTTCCTCCATGTAAATCAAAGGTAAAGGGTTTTGCCATATAGGGTTTTGTGGAATTTAGTACTTTACAAAAATCTTTGGTAGTGGTTCCTTAGGGGTGAAGTGTCTGTCCAAGGCAGAGGAGCAGCAATGTGTATTATCTCATATTCTACATTGACAGCATTCACCGTGAACAAGGCAATATTGAGATCATTATTAACATGAGTGAGGTTAGGTCCCCTTTTTCAGTTTTGTTTTAAAAGACACATTTTAAGTGTGTGGTGTGTGTGTTCAATTAAGGTCTGTTCAATAGGACTGTGGGAAATTCCATGGGTTAAATTTATATTCAATTGATTACAAAATTGAGCAAAAGTTCTAGAAGTGTAAGCATGGGAATTGTCAGTTTTTAAATTATGAGGTTTATCTTGGTGGCAATGAAGAGGAGCACATGAGAGATACAGACTGAGACCTTCTCTGAATGATGTGCATTGGAGGATGTATCTATGGTAACATGTAAGAAACAATAGGGGTGGAAGGGAGGAAAAGGATTTACATTCATCTGCCAAAGGTCATTAGAATCTAAACCTCGAGGGTTTATGGTTTCCCTAGTAGAACAAAAGGGTATGCAATGAGATAAATTATTAATGATGAAGCAGGTCTGTTGAAAGGAAATAGAAAAGGCTTTTATTAAAGAATGAGCATTTTAATGAAAAAAAATGTGTGATCCCACAGCATATGAAAAGAGAGGATAAAAGGATTTTATAGCATGAGCATTTTCTTCAGTAAGTGGTCCAGGAATCAGTGTGGCTACTATGTGAGCAAGAAATATTGGAACTGTATGATCCTGTAAAAGATATTGAAGAGTGATAAACAGGCATAACAAAGAAGAGTCCAAATGAGGTGACAAAGTAGCAGAGGAAGTATGAAGCACCAACTTTTCTATATAATGAGAATCTGTCATGATGTTTAAGGCAATGGAAAACATATAAAGAGCTAAAGTAATTGCAATTAATTTGGCCCCCTGAGGAGAAGCTTGAGGCAATGTGTAACAATCTGTTCATTTTTTATCAATGAATATAAATATTACACCCCGTTGTTTTCCTCCATCAGTATAGACTGCAATCTCATTGGAAATCATAATAGAGAAGATTATAGCAGAAAAATGAGATACTTGATGCAATAAGGAAAGGTGTTCATCCAGAAGTGCATGGAAAGCAATAGGAGATAAAAATTCTGTTAAGATAGCTTGAAAAAGAAAATTGTAAATATTGTAAAAGTAAAGTCTTTCCATAAGATAAAGTACATGAACATCTGTTCCTGTAAGATCAAATGTAAGAGATAGATGCAAGTGATAAAATTCAATTGTGACTATCTGCAATCAATTGAGCATATGTATCATCATAAGAGAGAATATCTCTTTCTTAAAACAGAGAGTATAACCACTCTATTATACTCAAGCCTTTATTATAAATGGCAACAACTGCAGTGAAGGCATAAGGCTTTCCAGTAAAGATTATTAGAGATAAAGAAACATTGAGTGTTGGGAGTCTATCTATAAAAAGTGTAGATAATTTCTCATTAACACACCAAAGAGCTGTAGGCAGTGCAGCAGTTAACTGGAAAAAACTGGTGGGATTATGTCACTTTTTTAACATCTGAATAAAGGATGACAGAATATCAGTAGTTAAAGGAACACATGGTTGGGCCCAATTTAAATGCCCTAAAAATTGATGCAAATGAACTAAGAAAATGTGGAAGGAAAAGTCAATTTTGGAATATGAGTAACATTGGAGTATTTTTTGTCATAAATAATTAATAGGGAGTTGTCATTGGATTTTTTTCTGTGGTCATATGGAGGCCAGATTGTAATACAATGTATTGCAATTTAGTTAAAGTATCTTCTGTTAAATATTGGCCCAGCAATGAAAATATCATCCATATAATGATAAATAAGAATATGTGGGAATAATCATTGTAATATATAAAGCCGCTCTCCGCCCACCAGGTACAGTCATTTTGCCCGCCTCCCAAAAACTTGTCAATCTGCATTCCGGCCGCCTCTCCCGTTACAGGAATTTCCAGCCTCCCCACAACTTGTCAATCTGTGCTCCACCTGCCTCTTCCCTTACGGGAATTTCCAGCCTCCCCATCACCTGTCAATCTGCACTCTGCCCACCTCTTACATTACAGGAATTTCTGGCTTACACTGCCACCATTTTCCTGCTTCCCACGTTACATCCTAACATACTATTGGTTCATCAGTCAACTTGTAAAAATTCTCCTCCACTATTGGTTCCTTCCAGCCCGCAAGATCCCAATATCTGGGAGAAGCCACGCACCATTTTCTCTTTTGCTCCTTCTTTTCGCCCTGAGTGGACACATTAGCTGTCTGCATAAATAAAGTCTCTTGTGTGAGATCTCGTGTCTGTGAAGCATTTTTTCTGGGAGCAATTGGAGAGCCACAACTGTCCCTAACATCTGGGTGCTGAAACCTGGGATGGGTCCTTCCACTAACTAAGCAAGCGGAATCCTATCCAATAGCTCCAGTGCCCGCAGATAGAGGCTCACCTTCCATTTACCTGGATGCCCAGTTTTCTGAATGCAACACCAAACTCCATATTGGTGAGTTCCCATTAGGCAGGTCCCCTAGACCACTTAAACACATCTCGGCTGATCTGATAAGCGGCTGTTGAATCCCAGGCTCTCAAAACTGCCAAGGTGTGGGGGTACCTCCAACGTTTGGTCCCTATAGTTGGTCCTATTTGCTGACTGGATTCCTGATTTTATGGCACTGAGATTATTTCTCAGGGTTTGAGGCTCATTTTATATTTTTTCATCTCACTTGAAATCCTGGCCAGGTCCTCAAACTCTCTTGACTATTGCCCGGTAGACACTGGTACTGTGTGATGACCAGACCATTGTACTACCTTCTCATTGCCTAACACGTGGTCATGGGTTGCCATTGATCACTACCTAGGTGGGTCTCAGTCTTCGCCATGGAATCTAGGACTTCCACCCTAGCAAACTCCCCCTGAGATGTTTATTAAACAATCTCAAACCTTAACCTGTTCCCTGAATTAGAGCTAAATTGTCCTTTAGATAGTAAGTCAGAATGGTCTGTTTCTGACACTCTAAATTCTAGCTTTATACTAAGTATAATTATATGCCTAATTATACTAGTTGTAATTAAGTACATATGTGGGCGACCTTGTGAATGGAAAGAGACTTTTCCCCTTCATGTTTTTTTTTTTCTTTCAGGCTAAACCTAATCTCTGCTCTCCTCAAAAACCTGAACATGTTCTCTTGGCTTCTCCTCCCCCTTTTAATCCTTCTTTCTCTTCTGAGTTTGACCCAGCTGATGAATCATCTCCTTACAGGCCTCCTACTGCAGAAGCCCCTGTTCATTCCTCTCCTTTGCCTCATTCTGTTTCTCCTTTGGCTCTTCCATTCAGCCCACCAGGTCCCCCCAACACGTGGTCTCATGCACACATTCTAGCTCCTTTACAGGAGGTGGCTGGCGCGGAGCGAGTAAAACCTGAACACGTTCTCTTGACTTATTCCTTATTTTCAAGTTTTTCTTTCTCGCTTCTGGGCTCTCCCTGCAGGCTCAAGCTCTCCAAACCTATTAGCCCCTTTCAGATTCAGATCTCAGTAAAGGGTTACATTGAAATGTAAATGAAGAAAGGCGCAGTGGGAGACCAGTTTCACACCCAAGAAAAAAAGTGTCCATTTTAAATTTCTCCTGGGCTACAACTCAGAATACTTTTCTCCCTTTCAACTTTTCTCTCCTTCTCATTTTCTCATGCTTTAATTAATAACCATTATCATTTTTCTTCTAGGACTTTTGTTTTTCTGAAATGCTGTATTTTTGAGTTCACAATTTTGATCCTACATACCTAGGTTAATGATTTTGATCAGTTCTTTTTATCCAACTCTAGAGTTATTTTTGAACATCCTTACACTGCAATGGAGATAAATATTACAAGGCCTTTGCTTTTGTGTTAAATATAAGCATGCATAAAAATTAAAATTTTAAAAATGGATCCAAATATTTTTAATTCATGTGATTTAGAGAGGTTCAATTTAAATTGGGTAAACTAATAGAAGTAAAATGTCCGTAAAATTAACTCACAAGTCTCTAAGTGGTCAAAGTAGTAAAATATTGATGTTTATAAACTGTCTAACATCATTTTTTCTAGGATTTTTTTTCAACAGGAAAGAGATGTCAAATACTGTTGGTATACTTGTCTGATATCTTGGTTTTTCTACAATAAGATGAGTGATTACTCAAATGTGTTTGTTAGAGACATTTGATTAATTTATAAAGCTATTCCATGGAGTCACATACTTTAAAACATTATTTTTTGTATATTAAATGTGTTCATATTTTCCAGGTATACAAGACTTTAAAGCAGAAAATTTATCAAGCTGCTGTTCTCCAAATTAACCTTGTTTGTAATGGTATACCTATCATTTAATGCTCTATTATAGGACCTGTCATAAATAGGGTATATGTAAAATGACATTTAAGAAAGAGTGTAATGTGCAGTAGCAAAAATGGGACAACAGTGACTAAAATTGGGGTCTCTGATGACCTCATGGTTGTGGCATGCCTGGTGCCTGGGAGTGCTCCTGAGCAGGGCCACAATGTACTGCTGTGACAGTACATTGTTCTCAGGCACACAGCTCTTGGCCAGGAAGGAATTCTTATGCTAGATAACCAGTGTTTCATCAGCTCCCTTCTCTGGTTCCTGCCCACCTTACAGTAACTTTGGAACCTAACATTGCACATGTATAAAGATTGCTGACATAACTCTTTAGATCTGCATTTCCATCAGAGAACAGAGCTCAATCTGATCTCAGCTTAATTTTCAAAATCTGTATTTATAACCCTTTATTTTCTAATACTCCTTTGCCCCTCACTGAAAAACCCCATGTTACCTGAGATAAGGCTCTGCCTCACAACCCTGCTACATAATTAGAATGACTCCAAAGTAAGCCAGACTTTAACTCATTTAAAGTTGTGTTCAAATGTCTGATGTTTGTTAAACTGTGATCTCAAATGGGAACTCAGCCAAAATTCAAGATAGCTATTGCACAAACTGAATATTTCACTGTTGATGATTCCATTTTGTATTTTCCATTTAAACTCTAATTGTTGCTTGATCAATATTTTGAAGAAGTACTGCTTCAAGAGCAAACAACATAAATTAACTTGGAAAAGTAAGCCATCACCTACAGAATAGATAATGTAAACCCCAATTAAATAAAAGGGGGTAAATAACTGTAAAGTTATAGACATTAAAGCTAAAGCCCAGTACTCTTACTTTATGACTGGTGAGACTGACTTGCTTGATGGTTAAGATCAAACTTAGAGATTGAGAGTAAATACAGAGGTCAAGAAAAGTCCATATTTGGGTCTTGACCTCAAAGTCTGCCTGAACCCATGGAACAAGAGGATTTCTCCAAGGAGTTTTGCAACTCTGGGTCACACAACCTCCTGACCAAGGAGATTGATGAGGCCACTAGAGGAAAAGCCACTCAGTGCACCTGCTGCAGAGGAGTGTCATAGAAAAAGGGAGATATCCCTAATGATTACAAGGGGAGCCAAATCATCAAGAAGACCCTGCCTAACCAAATGGCACTAATTGAGCTAAGAAGCTGCTCATAAGTTCTCCATGAGTGACCCTTGTGGAAACTCAGCTGACTCTTTAACAGACAGGAACAGGTCACTTTGACCAGCTTGATCTTAAACACCTAGCAAAGCAGTTAAAAACAAAATATAGCCATTCTTGGGCATTTAAAAATAATAATAACTATCAATAGAAACTGCCAGAGTCAGAAGTTTTTAGTCAGTTTAAGGCCTACAGACACAGGTAGGCTTAATCTATGTTTGCTAGTATATCTATTATATGTTGTGTTTACATTCCTGATAACCTAGACAATGTTAAAGTTCCCAAATAAAGGCCTGTCCTCCCCAGCCTTTGCTAGGCCTTGTTATGGGAACAACTTCTCAGTTCTTCCACCCCCTGGTGAGGAATTATTGACTTCTGTCATCTTTATAATATGCATTAGAATGTTCCAGATTTTGCAACATTTATATTGTATCAATCTCATTTCAGTACTCATGTCTTTTTGTTCTTCTCCCATAGAAGCACCCATCCCCAGTTACCTTTATGACCTGCTATTTCCCAACTGGACTTCTACCATGAACCCCTCAATTGACCCAATTTCTAAAAGGGAACTCTACACTTCTTGCCCCACTCTCCCCACTTCCAGCTCAAATAAGCCAGATTGGTCATCACCCCTTTTCCCTACAGCAGTGAAGGAGTTCCTAGTATTAGAGGGGTAAATGAAGTCAGAATTGGGGACAGGCAGTTAGTGTAGAAATAGGGGATCAGTCAGTTCGAGGAAATGAAGTCCATGAAAATCATCTGCCTTTGGAAGTCTGGAAGGAGAATGAACTGTTTACATCTCACCTGCAAAACCAACTCCAGTTACCTAGGCAGGAAGGAGAGAGAGGGCTTCATAAAGAACTGAGAGTAAGATTTTTTTTATAAAAAAAGAAATGGGGGAATGTAATGTATAAAGCTGCGCTCCCGCCCACCAGGTACAGCCATTTTGCCCACCTCCCAACCACTTGTCAATCTGCACTCTGCCTGCCTCTCCTGTTATAGGAATTTCCGGCCTCCCCACAACTTTTCAATCTGTGCTCCACCTGCCTCTTCCATTACAGGAATTTCCAGCCTCCCCATCACCTGTCAATCTGCACTCTGCCTGCCTCTTACGTTACAGGAATTTCCGGCTTACGCTGTGGCCATTTTCCTGCTTCCCACATTAAGTCCTAACATACTATTGGTTCATCAGTCAGCTTGCAAGAATTCTCCTCTGCTATTGGTTCCTTCCAGCCCGCGAGATTCCAATATCTGGGAGAAGCCACGCACCATCTTTCTCTTTTGCCCCTTCTTTTCACCCTGAGCGGATGCATTAGACATCCGCATAAATAAAGTCTTTTGTGTGATATCTCGTGTCTGCGGAGTGTTTTTTCTGGGAGCTATTGGTGAGCCACAACTGCCCCTAACAATCATCAGAAAGGCTGAAGAGCCTTATTCTCAAAATGTTGACATAATGTTGGGTTATTTAACACACCTTGAGGAAGAAATGTCCATTGATATCTATCAACAGGCTTGATAATTGAATACAGAAACTGTGAAAGCAAATTCACTTCAATCATTAGGAAAGACAGGTATAGTCTTTCCTAAAAAAAAAAATCCTTATGTCTATTACATCTAAGGAAAAATCCTGAGGGATTAGATTAGGGTTAGGAAATCCACATTGAAGGGGACCCATAGGTTGTATACATTTATTAATTTCTCTTAAATTTTGAAATAACCTCTATTTCCTTGATTCTTTCTTTATGTTAAAAATGTGTGTATTCCATGGACTGTGTAGAGGGTTCAATATGTCCCAATTATAACTGTTCTTGAATGAGGTCCTCCAGGACTTCCACCTTTTCCTTAGACAATTGCCCTTTTTTCTACCAAGACAGGAGTGGTAAACTTCCATTTTAATGTCACGGCAATCAGAATCACAGAGGTCCCTACAGAACAGGCAATTTGGCAGACACTTGCAATTGAATATGTATGGTTGAATATGAGTAATAACTTGCTGTGTGTTGCAAGGGGCAGAGCATTGTAACACTAGAGAACATTTAGTACACCTGTTCATTATTACCTCCTATGCCCCAGGATGGCCCTTTGTAAGGGCCATACATGAGACCATACTGAGAGGGGTAAATTTGCAACATCAGCACTTATTTCCAATAACCCTGTGATTGGCTGCTCATTTAAAAAAAGGGTTAACTTTGGTCTTGTTTCAGTAATAGGTAAACATGCTGTGATGACAGTGGAAACAAATCCTGCATTTCCCCTTTCATTATATACTTCCCCAGGGAGACTTACTTGAACATCCTCAGTAGTAATCATATCTATCCATGCATTCCCTCTAGTGGCATAAAAGGATTTGTGGACAGAGCTTCTGTTTTAATCTGAAACATTTGTGAAGTCGTCATATGCATCTGCAGGTGAAAAGGGTTCCCCCTCCTTTGGCCCTGGGTCAGGTGATGACCCATAATTGGGCTTTTTTGACATGTCTGCTTCTGTGGCATAAGAATACTTTATGAATATGTTGCTTCTTGGTACTGAGTAGTATCTATTACTGGTATAACATCTGTGATATGCATAGCTTTTGTGACCTGTATAGACTCTGTAATCTCTTTAACTTCTTTGGCCTGAGTATCCTATGTGACCTGTGCAGTAGTTATAGCCTGAGTAAACTTGATGACTTCAAAGACCACAATATGAGCTGAGTAGTTTTTATGACCTGAGCAACCTTAGTAGCACCTATGAGTTACATAACTTCCTGACCAACATAACCTCTATTCCTTCCATATCTTCTATGACTTGCATATCCTCTTTTGTCTGAATGATCTCTGTGATCTGCATACCCTCTTGATCTGAGAATCTTCTATGTTCTATGGAGATTTTATGTCTTCAGTTACTATATTACCAATACCTTTTATATCTGCATATGTTTTACAACCTCAGGAGCCTTTAAGACTAGAATATCATCTGTGACTTTATAGCCTAAATTAACTTAGTAGTTCCTATTCAGTGTGTAGTGTGTATGGTCCTATTTACCTCTATTACCTAAGAGAAAGCTATATAACCTGTATATTCTCTACAACTTGAATAGCCCCCATGACCTGAGTAGCCTTTATTACCTGCATAATATCTATGACTTGAGGGATCTCTATGAACTGTGTAACTTCTTTGAAAATCTCAACCTGTATGACCCACATAGCATCTAGCGCTTTCAAGGCTCAAACTGTCTGAATAGTCTCTTTGACCTGTAGAACCTTGAAAATCCTCATAGCCTCTATGGCATGAGTATCTTTAATGACCTCTATGAACTGTGTAAACAGAATAAACTGTGTAACCCTTATGTCCTGAACAGCCTAAAGGACCTGACCTGTGTAAGCTCCATGGCATGAGTAACCTATATGAAGATCATATCATATATTCTCCCTGTGCCTCTGTCATCTTGTAACCTCTTTTATCTTTGTAACATCTATTATGTGTGTATTTTTATGGCCTTTCTAGTTTCTATGGCCCCAATATTCTATGACTTGTAAAACTATGAATTGTGCAGACATTGCAGTTCAAGTCATTCCTAAATTATGGCATGGATATTGCTGGCAATTTTTAGCCAAGTTTATTGTGATATTCAGGAACAGAAAGCAGAGCAGAAAGATTTTTAAAAATTGGGACTTGCAAGGCTGGAGTAAAACTAGGGCTACGTTTTTTTTTTTTTTTTTTTTTTTTTTTGGTGCTGGGGATCGAACCCAGGGTCTTAGTGCTTACAAGGCAAGCACTCTACCAACTGAGCTATCTCCCCAGCCCCAAACTAGGGCTAAGGATGTTGCAGTTGTTAAAGACATTACTTCCCCTAAAGAAATGCTAAAGACATTGCCTAGAGAAAATAGAAAGATAGCTTGAGGGCATCTCAGGAGTTGGCAAGACCACACCCATCTCAGTCTCAAGGGAGTAAAGATGAAAATCCTCTTAAGAGACCAGTGGGACACCCTACTTGCCCAAGGGGGCATAGGAAGTTTTTCAATGTGTTCAGGCACCCAGACATTCAGAGGCTGCTGCAGTAAGGGTCCCCGGAGACTTGGCTATTACTCAAGATGCTGGCAAACCTTGGCATTAACCATGAGGTGCTGGTTCTGCAGGAATGCATGATGCTGAAATTAGGGATTCATGGAGGCTTCCACCAAGATTTTAAAGAAAATCCTGGGAGACCTTCGAAAGTGCAGCAGCATCAGAGTCCCTGAAGGCACCCCTTGAGAAATCAAAGTATAGAGATGTGAAGAGGAAGTCAAAGCTACAGTGGAGGCCCCTGAGATTAAGAAATGCCAGTAACATGGGACACAATTCCAGGAAATCTGAAGGAATCCAGCAGACTCAAGGCACAAGTCTACTTGGGCTGTACCTAAAAGGCCACAGGAGGGGGGAACTACACAAGTCATTTGAAGAAAGCATCATGATGCCTTGTGCCCCAGATGCCAGATGTGGAGCTTCAGGACTTGTTTGCCCAGCTGGATTTTAGTCTTGTTTTAGTCCTATCCCTTTCTATGCCCATAACTTTGTAAATTGAAATATTTACTCTGTACCATTATATATTGGATACTTGTAGATTGCCTTCAATTTTTCAGGAGCTCAAAATGCAAGATAGCCATGAACCTTAGGGAAGAATTTGGACTTGAACTTTGAGCAATCTCAGAACTGTTAATACTATGGGGAATCTTGGAAAAGGACAAAATGTGTTTTCCATTGTAAAGTTTTGGGAGCCAGGGGTGGAATGTTATGGTTTGGATGTGAGGTGTCCCCCAAAAGCTCACATGTGAGACAATACAGGAATATTCTGGGGAGAAATGATGGGGTTGTAGAGTCTTAAACCAATTAGTGATTTAATTCCCTAATAGGGATTAACTGAGAGGAAACCCAGTTGGAAGGTGTGACTAGAGGAAGTGGAAAGTGGGGCTTTGTTTTGGGGTATGTATTTGTTTCTGGCAAGTGGAGAACCCTCTCTGTTCTTCCTGTTCATCATGTGAGCTGCTTCCCTGTGCCACATTCTCCTGCCATGGTGTTCTGCCTCCCCTTGAACCCTGAGGAATGCAGCTGACCTTCTATGGACAGAGACCTCTGAAACCATGAGCCCCCAAAATAAACCTTTTCTTCTCTACAATTGTGCTGGTTATATCTTTTTAGTCACAGCACTAAAATATCTGAATAAAACAGTGAGGTTATTATGAGTTTCCATGGTCACATTGACTATATTTTGTCAGTGTTAGAGGCCACAGTGAGGATACTATATGAGTTTATAAGGTCGCAATGAGTATATTAGTTTCAGAGACCAAGTTAAAATATTATGTGTTAGGACTCACAGTGTGGGTATTGTATCATTGTCAGGGTACACAATGAGGGTATTATATCAGTGTCAGAGTTCATGGAAAGGTACTGTGTGAGTTTCAGAGGCCATAGGTGGATATTATGTCAGTGTCAAAACCTATGTGAGGATATTAAATGATGCTCACAAGGTACAGTGAAGTTATTATGTGAGTTTCAGAGAACATAGTGAGGAATTGAAATAAGCATCAGAGGCCATATTGATGGCATGTGCATGGGAGAGGTCACAATGAGGGTGAAATAAATTCAGGATATTATATAAGTGTCAGAGGCCCCAGTGAGTATAGTTTGTGTTTATTAGAGAGCACAGTATTTGTATCATATGAATATTAGAAGCACCATTGAAGATATTATGAGAGTGTCTTAGACCACAGTGAGGCTTTTATTTGAGTGTAAGATGCCAAATGAGGATGTTATATGCAGGTCAGGGGTAAGAGTGAGGTTATTATTATGAGAGTCAGTGGTCACAGGAGTGTATTATGTGAGTGCCTGTGGTCAAACCAGGGATATTACATGAATATCACAGGTCACGTTGAGTGTATTTTGTGAGTTTCAGAGGCAATAGTGTGGGTATTATGAGTGTGAGCGCCCACAATGAAGGTAATACATCAGTGTCAGAGGCTACAGTGAGGGAATTATGTGATTGCCAGAGCCCAGAATTAGGATATTTTGTGAAGGTCAAAGACCAGAATTAGGATATTCTGTGAAGGACAGAGGCAAGAGTGAGGAAATACTGAATGTCAAAAGCCACACTGAGGACATTATGAGTGTTAGAGGTCACAGTAGGTTACTAAGTGTCAGAGGCATATTGAGGATATTACATCATGGCCAAAGGCCAATTTAGGATATTATGTGTGTGTCAGTGACCACAAGATGGTATTATGTGAATGCCTATGGTCACAATGAGGATATTATATGAGTGGCAGATGTCACAGTAAGGGTGTTTTGTGAGATTCAGAGGCAACTTTGGGGATTTAATGAGCATAGGAGCTCGCAATGAAGGTATTATGTCAGTGTCAGAGGCAAAATGAGGATACAATGTGCATTGATGACTTTTAGTATTTTATTGCTAATGTTATTAGACTGAAAGGACCTTGAATTATATTTTGAACTTTTGTCTTTTATGTTGATTCTCTTTAGTGAAAAAACTTAACACTCCTGACCCTAAGCACAGTTTTAAGTTGGTGTTCTCATAGAGTTTTTACCAAGATTGTGACTAAGCGTGAAGGTAGTGAGAGTGAAGAAACAGTCCTGTGCATCTCTGTTTCAGTTTTATGATCCTCAAAATAAATAACCTCCTTGGAATTTGGCTTCTTGTTTGAATATTCTCCAGAGATTTTGTGATTTTATTCTTGGAAAATGAACAATTACCTGTCCTCTTGCAGACAGACTGAGCCAATGGAAAAGTTCTGGGTCATGAGTTGTGGGCAGAAGCATGCATGCCTTGTCTAGGCAAGTTAACTTATGTGATGGCATAAGAAAATGCAAGAGAACAGGAATGGGGTCACATGCCTGTAATCCTGGTTATATGGGAAGCTGAGGCAGGAGTATCACAAGTTTGAGGACAGTCTCAGTAACTCAGCAAGAACTTGTCTCAAAATAAAATAAAAAAGAGAAATAATTCAATGTCACAGAGCTTGACTGGCAGGTTTGAGGCCCTGGGTTCAATAGCCAGGATTGGGATGGGGGTGATTGGGGCTCTCACATATGATCAAATCATGGAAGAGGGTCTGTTGTTCAGGAGTCAGATGTTGTGAAATGCCCACTATCTGAGGTGATGAAATTCAAAAGTTCTATCAAAATGTCCAATCTTGATTCAGAGTTGACTTTTGACAAGAAACACTTCTGTGAAGCAACAGAAAATTATCTATGCCCTTAATATTACATCATGAGTGACTTTCTTCCCTGCATTTCTTAAATACTAACTTATGAAAACAGGAACTATTTCAGAGATTAATGTAAAACACTTAGTGTTATCTAGTATCAGGAAATATTTACTGAAATTGCATTATTTTTTAAATATTCATTTAAGCTGGGTATGGTGGTGTGTGCCTGTAATCCTAGCAAATAGAAAAACTGAGGCATGAGAATTACAAATTCAAGGTTAGTTGGGGCAAGTTAGTGAGACCTTGACTCAATAAAAACCAATAGGGCTGGGAATATAGCTTGGTGGCAAAGTGCCCTGTATTCATAACCTAGTAATGCAGAAAACAAAAATTAAATTTTATATAAATAAAGAGCATTTATAGGCACAAGGTTCACCTCCTGATCATCCGACAACAGTTAGCAAACTGATGGCCAACCACCAGTGGAGCACCAGCTGCCTGCTGTTCCCTGGAAGTTCACTGTTACAGTACCTGCAGGTTTGGTTATACGTGACTGCCACCATTTTGAGACAACAGCCAGGCCCCATAGGACCCCTGGGCAGAATGACTGAGCCCTGTCTCCAGGATCCCTCAGTCCGACCGATCACTCCCTGCCTCTGGGGCCCTCACATCAACTGACTGCTCCCTGCCACCAGGACTCCCAGACCAACTGACTGCACCCTATCACCAGGACCCCAGATCAACTGGTTGTATCCTGCCTCCAGAATCTCACAAACACACAAAACACACCTGATCTCTAGGACCCCTGCCTGACCAATCACACCCCGCCTCCAGCACCTCCAGCTGACCACGTCCATACCCTGAGCTGCAGCTCCCCATTTGCCAACACATTTGGAAGCCATAGCAGCCATCTTGGATAATCCTGGAAGCCAGCTCCGATCTTTATGTGGGACAAATCCCATTCTGAGATGCCTGCTGGAGACTGTTGAGAATAGGGTGATATCTGTGCAGCTAACTGTCTTAATCACCAGGATGCAGGCAGTTGTGACTGCACCTTCAAGAGCCAATACAGGACAAACAGGATTGCTGGGCCCCTGTGCTTATCAAGGTTGTTAAGAGATATTTGTGGAATGTGCAGCTGCCTGGAAAACTTATCTATCATGGACAGGGGGGCCTAGCCCCAACTCATCTCCTGCACAGTTCACCCCTTCCCTCCACCCTTCTTCCTCTAGGACCATTCAGTTCTGGCAGGACCGAATGAGAAACAAATAGATTGGTGGGACCCAACCAGTGAAAGACTAATGTTCAGCCATTCGAATGGTAACCAATAACGTACAGGTCATTGTGTGTCAATGCCTAGAAGTCTCTTAAATAGAGGGTTTTCTCCCTCCTTGGAGCCACTCCCCACTCAGTCATTGCAATTGTCTGAGAGGCTGGTTGCAGTCCAGGCTCAAGCTTGCAATAAAACCTCCTTGTGTGTCTTGCATTACCGTGTGTGCACTTTGACTCTATGGGGATCAGTCGATATCTGAGACACGTCATATCAGACCCTAACAAGTTGCATTCAGATGCACTGAGAACAATGCCTCCCTTGGTTACAAGTGCTCTTGTGACATGAAAGCAAAAATGGGAGAGCTTTTGTTATCAAGGTCGAAGGGGCAAGCATCAGGCAGGTCAGGTGGGAATTGCTCAGTGATTCCAGGCTCCAGTTGGAGAACAGTTGGTTTCTATCCACAAAGGGTTTTACGGAACACTTTGCAACATGTAGTTTGAACAGTGGCTCCTGAGACCTGGCGCCCGCACTGCAGATTCCACCTGAGGTCACAGAGGAAAGGCCTGACACTATGATGGCATCACGGTTCCCACGGCAAAAAGAGAAGCTTCCACTCCTGGCTGCTTCACAACAAGATTGAAAACAAGCACCAGCTCAGTTCTGATGGTCACAGGCAAGAAAAGGGAGTGAGTGCCAAGTAACTGAGGTTTTCCAAAATGTGATTCTAACCTCTTCATCCAGGAGAGCACAGCCCTGTGATCCGTGGATCCGTCCATGACCAGGCAGGACAAGGTACTCCTCTGAAGCCTTACAGCTCACAATAAGCTGCAAGACTGTTAGGTGTCACTGCAATTGTTTGGCATCATGACAGAGGGCAATTATCCCCCACCAGTTCCAGTGGGCCTGGTTGGGTGGTGGTTTTCTTGGGGACACGTGGATCACCAAGATGAGTACTGACTCCAATGCTATTTCCTTCTGATCCCACTCCTCCAGCACTGGGCACACCTGGAATATCCTAGTCAGAAAAGTAGCCTAAGGCCCTACCAAGCACACCTAAACATGGCTGGTGAGAGCTTAGGGCAGTGAAGCATGCAGTGAGCATGGTGGCTTCGGTAATCTTCGAATTGGGACACTTCACACCCATTTCTGAGGGTTGCTCCTTTTGTTCTAGAAAGTTTAGCCAGATGACAGCTGGAAACTTTGAAGTGGATCTTCTAGGTGAAGGTGGGTGCCTATTCTGAAGGATAATATGGAGTTGTGGGAGTCATTCAGTCAGCATGTTGGATGGAGAATAGGATGGTGTTGACATGTCAGGAGAGATATTTTGTGCTCAGTACACCTGCAAGGCCTCACATTCTTGGTTGTGGCCTTACAACTAGGCTGCACTCAGATATTTGCCAGCTTGGAAATTCCAGGGCCAACGACACTCACCTTGAGATGCAGGAATGTCTGGCCTATCTGTCTTCACATATGTATTCATTCTCCTTAGCAGACTAGAACCTGTCTGGCACAAAGAACTGTGGAACATCTCCACCAGTCTGCTTAGCAGCCCCAGGAGCAGGCCACCTACAAGCCAGTGGATCATATAAGAACCTGCTGATGGCATGAGGAACACAGCATCACATGGCATAATTCCAGATAGGAACAGGCACAGTGCTGAAAGGGCTATGAATGAAAGCTTCCAAGATGAATATTCAAATAGGGAGAGCAAGGACATTTTGTTGGCATCAAGAGCAGAAGGATGTTGATGCTGAAAGCCTTCTTCAATGAAGAGACATTCTAATACTACTACGACATCATGGTATACCCTCAAATTCCATGACAAGTCTTCAGGTTCAACATACTCTACAAATAGAGGAAGTAGTACTTGTCAGTTCATCCTCTAAGCATCCATCATTACAGACCTAAATTGCCCTTGCAAGGACCTCAAAGCCCTTGCCAATTCATAGCACTTTCAAGTTGCTCTCAAGGGACAGCTGATTCTACATATGCTGATTCATAGCTTTTCTGGCATAGAACCATGAGAAAAGGTTTCTTTCAAAACACAGCACTTTTACCCATGAACTACAATTCAAAGGAGTTGAATTTGTAATATGCAGCACGGAACCCAGCTCTTGAAATAAAGACTGCACTGCAATATCACAAATGTAAACAGAAACAGCTCTGCAAAAAGGCAAACGTGAAGACCCAACATGGGCAAAACCTGAATATCAAAACAGGAGTGGTTCAAGATTATCTGAATGTGGGATCAGATTTACTGAGCAGGAAACTTGTACCACAGGCATTGGAAAATTGTCAAGTGCATTTTATTTCTGGACTTGCTTTTACACACCACCAACCTGCAGCATGCAAATGTCAATGGTTTCTTCTTTCGGTGTTACTTCTTGCAATGAATGATTTTTTTAAATTTATTTTCCAAAGCACAAGGCAATATTTCCCTGATCCATGGTAAACATGAGAACAACATATGCTTTTTTCACTTTCGCAGTGCATCTATTGAGGACTTGCATCAAAATTAACCATAGTCTCTATATGTGCTCTGTACCTTTTAACTCTGGAGATCCAGTGATAGTGGGAGAGTAGGTGGTAAATTCCCCTGCTTCTCCTGAAAGCTATCAGTACTAACATGGATTCAGCCCCAAATCGTACCATTTTTCATCAAGTCATAAGCAAGCTAATGCAAACTAAATCTGACTAGAAGAATCAGGACCAGGGGTGGCAGTCTTTTGCCTTCACATGTTGGTTTTCCAGGAGACCTTGTGTTTCACATGGTTAGTGCTCAGGTGTGGAATCCCCTTCATTGGCAGTCTGGGATCATCCAAAAGGCTCAAAATTGGTATGGACCAGTGAGGTATTATTTTGAACTTTATGCCACTGCAAAGTGGTGCACATTGCCTATCTGGAGAAGTTGCTGGGAAAAGATGGGGATAGCGTAGTCATGCGTGAGATGTAGCGTCTGAACTAATGAGCATTGAAAGATGTGAAGGAACACATACCCTTAAGCACTGCAGGTGAATGAGGATGCAGTGTTCCCTTTGAGTGCAGCTCCAGGCAGAATGTTGTCAATGGAAATTGCTTGTAGGTAAAACTAGTAGATCTTGAACTTTGCCAATTTCACTGAATAATGGAGGATAACCAAGAAATAGTTTGGGAGGATGGAAGTTTGGATCCCTCAGAATTGTTTTTTTGTTTGTTTGTTTGTTTCACCCCACTCCCAGTCCCATGGTGCTGGGGAATCCAACCCTGGCCTTTCCACTTGCAAAGCCAGAGCTCTAAGGGAAGGGCTATATTGTCAGCACATGATGAGCTCCTTTAAGGTACATGACTTGATCCCCTGAGGTTCGTGTCTGTAAAGTTCTATGCAGAGAATTAACCCTAGACAAAGCCAATCAATGACTAAGGAATTGTTAATTCTCCTTTTCACAACAGTCTTGCAAATGACCCTTTTTGCATCTCAAGACATACAATCTAGGGGTTTGTCCTGAGGGAAAGAATTATCTTGCCTTTACTTAAGGAGGAAACCGGTAATAGATGATCCCTGAGCAGAAAGCTTTATCAGTGATTCATGGAGGACAAAGCTCTAGGAGAGGCAGGTCTTTTTGGGTATTAGAATTTGCTCAGTTTGTTAGTTTGAAAGGAGATTTTGCCGATCATTTGGCATTGCATCCCCAGCCATTACATTCATAATCATCTGTCAACTTCCTTGATTTTTTTATCTTTTTATTTTCCTTTTGGCATTTTACTTTGGCAAATTCTTACCAGCAGAGTGCTGTGCAAAATGCACAAGTCAGTGATGGTTGTGGATCTTGCCTATCATCTGAGGTAGGGGCGAGTTAGAGGAAGGCATTTCTCCTGGGAAATGCCAGTTTCTTTCAATGAGGGAAAGCCTAATCAACTTAGCCAGATGATATCAGGAAATATTATACAGGCAAAGTCAAGTGGTGATGGCTCTTATGGTCTGGGTTCCCAGAACCCATACTTTCTGGAAGAAAGGAAACATTCCTCATCCAATTTCACTCTTCCTCTGTTGAGAACGGGGTGCCATCCGTGCAGCCCTCTTGTATAAACAAGCTATTTTGTGAAGTGGGTCCCCAGGAAAAGGGCATGCAAGCACCGAGGATCCAGCAGCTGCCACGGTGACTTCAGGGGCCAATATAAGTCAAATGGGATGTGCTGGGCCCCAGGCTTATCAAGGCTGTTCAGAGATATCTATCTGAGGAATGTACAGCTGTCCGGAGACCCCATCTATGAAGAACAGGGGAACCTAGCCCTGACCCCTCTCCCTCATAATTCACTCCTTCGCTCCTCCCTGCTCCCTCCAGGACTGTTCAGTTTTGGCAGTACCCAATAAGATTCAAATAAAGTGGAGGGACTAAACCAAAAGAGGACAAATATTTAGCTATCTGAAATTTAACCAATAATGTACAGGTCCTTGTGTATGAATGCTGAAAAAGCTCTTAAATAGAGCGCTTTCTCACCAATTGGGGCCGCTTCCCCCCCTCAGCCATTGTATTTGTCTGAGGGGCTGGTCACGGTCCAAGCTCAAGCTTGCTTTAATAAAACCTCTTTGTGTGATTTGCATTACTGTGTGTTCACTTTGACTCTCTGGGGATTAGTCAGAACGGGACCCTAAGATTTGGGGTCTCACCCGGGATAGATTCATCTGACTCTGGCCCAGGAGAGACAAACGACCCACAGTACCGAGGTTTCTAAGGAAATTTGCCACAGAAGGAGGATTGACCACCTCCTGGTAGGACGTAAGTCCTGGTAGGATGTAAGTCCTGGTTAGAGTTTGGGTGAGAATTCTCGTTTGGTATAAGGAAAGGGTTGCAAGTTGCTCTGGAGGTTCCACTGTCAAAAATCCTGGGAGATGTCCCCGACAATCAGGAGTCACACCGACGTCCCCAGTGGATGCCGATTGGGTGGCTGGTAAGGATCCTTGGTCTGATTCTGGTAGTGTGAATGAGAAGGACATTGCGCCTGTGAGAGTGGTGTGGCTGACCGGCCGGTGGATGTTAGAGTCCTGTGAGAATTTGTTTTACTGTGCGAATTGCCTCCCTCGTTCTCTTTGGTCTGCTTGGTCTGTTTCTCCTTACTATGGGACAGGCTCAGGTAACTCCTAAGACTTTCCTCCTGAGTCATTTCTCTGAGGTCCACGCCAAAGGATGGAACTTTGGTGTGGACCACCTGAAGAAAGGTAAGTTTGTGACACTCTGCTCCATGGAATGGCCAACCTTCAATGTTGACTGGCCACCTGAGGGCACTTTCTCATTGGAAGTCATCAAAAGAGTCCGGGATGTCATCAATAGGTCCAGCTTGAAGGGGCACCCGGACCAGTATTCCTACATATTGGTATGGCAGGCTCTGGTGGAAGACCCTCTATGGTGGCTCAGTCCTTTTCTCCACGGGCCACCAAAAGCCCCAGTCAAAGCTTTGACAATGACTACCCATCGCCACCCCCAGCCTCTCCTGAGACTCCTGCCTCTTCCCCTGAGAAACCAGGGAAACCAGTCCTCCAAGAATGGTCTGGTCCCTACCCATCCCTTTTAGATCTGGATTTGGAGGAAAATCCTCCACCTTACGCCCAACAGCAGCCCCAGGTCCTACCACAGGGGGCTGATTCTTCCACTTCCCCGCCAACACCTCAACCTAGGGTCATAGGGCCTTCGAGGGGACTACGTCCTCGAAGACACCAGAAGGAGAACAATGACAAGGATCCCTCCTCATCTTTGATGGTAGCCCTGATTTTACCTGTCTGAACTTTAGGCAGGGGAGGGGAAGGAGGGGAATGCACCTATCAGTACTGACCCTTCTCCTCCAGTGATTTGTATAACTGGAAGGCCCAGAAACCCCCTTTTTCTGAGGACCCCAGGGGTTTAATTGAATTGTTTGAGTCCATTTTGCATACCCACAGTCCCACCTGGGATGACTGTCAGCAGCTCCTCAGAACTCTATTCACAACAGAAGAGCATGAGAGAATCCTCACAGAAGCAAGGAAGAACGTCCTTGGAGATGATGGGAGACCGACCACCCTACCGAACCTGATTGATGATCACTTTCCCTTGAACAGATCTGAGTGGAATTTTGGGACGCCTGTGGGTATGGAGCGTCTCCGAGTCTACCACCAGACTCTTATGGCTGATCTCTGAGCAGCAGCTCACTGCCCTACCAATTTGGCTAAGGTAAAAGCTGTAATGCAGGGGGAAAATGAAAGCCCGACCATTTTCCTTGAACGATTGTATGATGCCTTTAGACAGTATACTCCCTTAGATCCTGGCAGAGGAGAATCAATCCACTGTAATCATGTCTTTTATAAATCAGGCTGCCCCGGATATTAGGAAAAAGCTCTATAAGCAAGAGGGACTAGGAGGAATGGCTATTCGGGATCTTATGAGGGTAGCAGAATGAGTGTTCAATACTCGAGAGACCCCTGAGAAGTGGGAGGACAGAATTAGAAAAGAAAACCAGGAATTACAGGAAAGAATGAGGAAAGAAGATAGAGAGCACCCGAGTAAGGAGAACAGGAGACAACAGAGGGAGATGGCAAAGATACTATTGGCTGGGGTGAGAGGGAATGGGAAACAAGGATTTGGGAGGAATGGCTCTAGTCCTCAGCAGGACCAGGTGGAGCTAGATCGGGAACAGTGCTGGTATTGCAAGGAGCGCGGGTGGGCACTGGAGGCGGGAGTGTCCCAAATTACTGAGTGGGAGAAGCCAGGAGATAAAATGGGTGGTGATGCCCGAGTCCTCCTGGCAGGGACGGATAGCGACTAGCGGGACGGGGCTCGGAACCCCTCCCTGAGTCTTGGGTAACCATATTTGTGGAGGGGAAGCCGGTGGGACTTATGGTGGATACTGGAATGCAGTATTCGGTTCTCAACAAGCCCATGGGGCCCTTGTCGCAGAGGATTAGTCTGGTTCAAGGAGCCACTGGATCCAAAGCCTTTCATTGGACTACAAGCGACAGGTAGATCTGGGTCGACACCAGGTAACCCATTCTTTCCTGTTTATCCCCGAGTGTCCAGCTCCTCTTTTGGGACACCTAAAATGGGCTAACCAAAGTGCAGGCCTGTGTTCACTTTGAGCCAGGTGGCATTAAGGTTACAGATGGCCAAAGGCAGCCCCTCCACGTTCTGACCATGTCTGTTGCAGATGAATTTTGTCTCTTCTCCCCCAGGGAACTCCCACTTCAGGCTGAGTGGCCCCCCGGGATGAGCTACTGGGTAGAGACCTTCCCGCAGGCATGGACGGAGGTGGTGGGAGTAGGGCTGGCAGCACACCGACCCCCAGTGATAGTGCAACTTAAGACCACTGCACAGCCAGTCCGGGTCCGGCAGTACCTGATGTCTGCCGAGGTGTGTAGAGGGATTGTGCCACACATCCACCGACTCCAGGGGGTGGGATTTTTGCAGTACTGCCACTCAGCTTGGAAGACCCCACTTCTTCCTGTCAGAAAGTCAGGAGGAAGAGATTTTAGGCCAGTTCAGGATCTGAGAAAGGTGAATGAAAATGTTGTGGACATCCACCTGACTGTCCCCAATCCCTATACCCTGCTGAGCCACCTGCCTCCGACACATGTTTGGTACACCACCCTAGATTTAAAGGATGCTTTTTTTAGCATAGCCCTGGCACCCAGCAGCCAACTCATCTTTGCTTTTGAGTGGCAAGATGAAGATGCAGGAACCCCTGGGCAGCTTAATTGGGCCAGACTTTCACAGTGCTTCAAGAACTCCCCCACCCTTTTCAATGAAGCTTTGAGTGAGGACTTGGGCACCTTCTGGCGGAACCACAGCTCCGTCACCTTACTGCAATATGTTGATGATCTGCTCCTGGCATCCCCCTCTGAGACTGAGTGCCGAAGGGCAATGGAGGACCTCCCCCGAGAACTTGGGAGGCTTGGCTATCGGGTCAGTGCAAGGAAAGTGTGGATATGCAGGCAGACTGTTACTTACCTAGGGTAAAGCTAAAGGAAGAAACCAGGTGGTTGATGGAGGCCATGAAGGAAACCATCCTAAGGCTCCCGGTCCCCACCTCAGCCAGAGAAGTCTGAGAATTTCTGGGAACCACTGGCTACTGTCGCCTATGGATATTAGGGTATGCAGAGTTGGCTAAACCCTTGTATGAGGCCACTAAGGACAGGGCCCCCTGGGTCTGGGGGCCAGAACAACAGCAAGCGTTTGAGGGGCTTAAGACTACCCTCCTAGAGGCCCCAACATTGGTGCTGCCAGACCCTTTGAAGTCCTTCCACCTCTTCGTAGATGAGAGGAAGGGAATAGTGAAGGGAGTGGTGGCACAGCGCTTAGGGCCATGGAAGCGCCCGTGGCCTACTTGTCCAAAAGGCTGGACCCGGTTGCAGCAGGTTGGCCCCCATGTTTGCGAATCATAGCAGCAGTCGCCTTGATGGTAAAGGATGCTGACAAGCTCACCTTTGGTCAGCACTTGAAGATAGTGACCCCTCACGCCATTGACAGGGTCTTGAGGTACCCCCTGGGTAGGTGGCTGACAAATGCCAGACTGACTTACTACCCGGGGCTCCTGCTAGACTCCCCTCGGATCACCTTCTCTGAGCCAGCCTCCTTGAACCCAGCCACCCTGCTGCCGACTCCAGATCTGGAAGCCCCTCTACATGACTGCCAAGAGATTGTGGCCAAAGTGACTCATGTGCGCCCTGACCTGTGGGACTCTGCTCTCCCCAACAGTTAGTTGATCTGGTACATGGTTGGAAGTAGCTTTGTGCAGAACGGGGTGCACCGTATGGGAGCAGTGGTAGTGGATCAACAAGGAACTGTTATTTGGAGTGTCTCCCTATCACCAGGAACCTCGGCTCAAAAGGCTGAACTGGTCGCGCTAGCCAAAGCACTTGAAAAGGCCAAAGGGAAGCGGGTGACTGTCTATACTGATAGCTGCTATGCCTTTGGCACTGTGCATGTTCATGGGGCCATTTACTGGGAGCGAGGTTTCATTACCACCGAAGGGACAGGGCTACACAACTTGAATGAGATCCAGAGGCTGTTGGCAGCAGTGCAAAAGCCCCAGGCAGTAGCAGTCATTCACATTTCTGGTCACCAGTCTGCCCGGACCCCAGAAGCTGAAGGGAATTGGCGAGCCGACGAAGCAGCTAGACAGGTGGCCGGAGCTACTGTGACTCTGGCCCTAGCCCTGCCAGTGCCTGAGCTCCCACGACTACCACCGAAACCCGATTACACCCCAGAAGACCTGAAATGGATTCACCACCACCAGAGTGCAGGACCGCGACCCTGAAGGGCGACTTATCCTGCCCTCAGAATTGGGACAGTTTCTCTTCACCAACCTGCATCAAGCCAGCCATCTGGGAAAAAGGAAGCTCCTGACCCTCCTGGAAACAGCCCACCTCAGTTTCCCACATCAGACAGCCCAGATCCGGCGAACCGTGAACCAGTGTGCCAGGTGCCAGGCTATGAAACCCAGTAGAAAGGGACCCTTACATACAGGTACCAGGGTACGGGGGAGGGCACCGGGATGAAGCTGGGAAGTGCATTTTACTGAAGTCAAGCCCAGGAGATATGGCTACAAATACTTTTTGGTAATGGTGGACACCTTCTCTGGGTGGGTTGAGGCTTTCCCCACTAAGAAGGAAACAGCTCAAATGGTAGCCAAGGCCTTACTCGAAGAGATCATACCTATGTACGGGGTTCCTGAGATGTTAGGGTCGGATAACGGACCGGCTTTCATCAGCAAAGTCCTGCAGGGGCTAGCTCAGGCTGTGGGGACCAATTGGAAGTTGCATTGTGAATACAATCCCCAGAGCTCAGGGCAGGTAGAAAGAATGAATCGGACCTTGAAGGAGACTTTGTCCAAATTGGCCATCAAGACTGAAGGGGACTGGGTGACCCTCCTACCTTTTGCCATCTTCTGGGCTTGGAACTCACCCTATGTGCATGGATTGATGCCCTTTGAAATTCTGTATGGAGCTCCACCCCCCATAGATGTCCATACATTATCTGACCAAGGTACTGATATGGCTCCAAATTATTTAGCCAGTTTGAAGGCTTTATATGAGGTGCAGCATGAAATCTGGCCCCTGGTATGCTCACTCTATGAGGCTCATGACCCCCCGAGTCTGGAACATGGCATTGTCCCAGGAGACTGGGTATAGGTAAAGAGACACCGAGCCCGCACCTTGGAGGGATGTTGGAAAGGGCCTTACGTTGTTATCTTGGTTACCCCCACTGCTGTTAAGGTTGATGACATCAGACCCTGGGTTCATCACTCACACCTACGCCCGGCCAGCATTGAGGAAAAGAAAGAGGCAGAGGAGTGGACAGCGTGGTGGCACCCAGACAACCCCTTGAAGTTGAGCTTCTGGTGGAAGGATGTGTAACACCCAACTGTTCCAAGCGATCCTCTGGTTCCCTGCTTGCATAAAAGACAATCCACACACCTCATTTAAAATAACTTGGAAACCAATCCAGGCAGTAGCCCTTTGCTTTCTAACTGTAAGCATTGTGCTGGTTCGAGGGAACCCCCCCACCACCCTTGGAACCAAACCTGGATGATAATTAACTAGGGAACTACATCCCTTCCCACAGCTCTGCTGAATGCTGATGGCAATCAAAGGGTACCTTAACCTTACAACACGTTACTGGACAAGGGCTCTGTATAGGCCATATCCCCGAATCTCACCAGCCCTTATGCAACTTAACGATGCCACTGGGTAACTCGAGTCAATACCTAATTCCCCAGCAGGATGCTTGGTGGGCCTGTTCTACAGGACTCACGCCATGTGCCCACACATAGGTAATCAGTAACTCCTAGGGTTGTTGCATTCTTGCTAGACTAGTTCCCAGGCTGTGGTACCATTCAGATGAGGACTTCTATCAGCAACTAAGAGGGGACCCCCTGAGAGCCAAGAGGGAACCTCTTATGGCCCTAACCTTAAGTATGGTTCTAGGTATGGGACTCATCGGAGCTGGGACAGGAACAGCTTCCTTAATAACTCAGAGCCAACATTACTCTAGTTTAAGAGCGGCTATTGATTTGGATATTGAGAGACTGGAAACCTCCATCTCACACCTTCAAGAGTCCCTCACTTCTCTAGTGGAAGTAGTGATGCAAAACAGGAGGGGATTAGATTTGATTCTCCTGCAACAAGGAGGATTATGCGTGGCCCTAGATGAAGAGTGTTGCTTTTATGTCGACCATTCAGGAGTAGTTAAAGAATCTATGGCTTAGGTTAGGGAAGGGCTAGCAAAATGAAAGAATGAACGGAAGCACAGCAGGGCTGGTTTGAGTCATGGTTTAACTCCTCTCCTTGGTTCACCACTATAATTTCTACCTTGCTGGAGCTGCTTATTATTTTACTCATGCTCCTAACCTTTGGTCCCTACATTTTGAATAAGTTGATAGCTTTTGTTAAGGACTGCATAAGCACAGTTCAACTGATGGTGCTAAGGCAAAAATACGAGAGTACAGACCCCAGAGGATGGATATGCGGGACGCCCCAATGAGTATGATTCTTCATTATGAACAATTCAAGGAGGGAATGTTGAGAACGGGGTGCCATTCGAGCAGCCCTCTTGTATAAACAAGCTATTTTGTGAACTGGGCCCCCGGGAAAAGGGCATGCAAGCACCAAGGATTCAGCAGCTGCCGCTGCACCTTTGAGGGCCGATACAGGTCAAATGGGATGTGCTGGGCCCCAGGTTTATCAAGGCTGTTCAGAGATATCTATCTGAGGAATGTACAGCTGTCCAGAGACCCCATCTATCAAGGACAGGGGAACCTAGCCCTGACCCCTCTCCCTCATAATTCACTCCTTCCCTCCTCCCTGCTCCCTCCAGGACTGTTCAGTTTTGGCAGTACCCAATAAGATTCAAATAAAGTGGAGGGACTAAACCAAAAGAGGACAAATATTTAGCTATCTGAATTTTAACCAACAATGTACAGGTCCTTGTGTATGAATGCTGAAAAAGCTCTTAACTAGAGCGCTTTCTCACCAATAGGGTCCACATCCCCCCCGCAGCCATTGTATTGGTCTGAGGGGCTGGTCGCGGTCCAAGCTCGAGCCTGCTTTAATAAAATCTCGTTGTGTGATTTGCATTACTGTGTGTTCACTTTGACTCTCCGGGGATTAGTCAGAACAGGACCCTAACACCTCTTGGTATGTTTGCAGTTTTTTCTCTCAAGAATTATTAGAGTAGGATAAGGGCTGAAATTCATATTCCTAATCTCTCAGTGATTCAGTTGCATTCAGTTGCACTGAGGACAATGCCTAACTTGGTTACCAGTGCTCCTGTGTCATAAGAGCAAAATGGGAGAGCTCTTATTATCCAGGTAAAAGGGTCATGCATTGGGCAGGTTGGGTAGGAATGGCTCGGTGATTCCAGTCTCCAGTTGGAGAACAGTTTGTTTCTCTCCACATAGTGTTTTTCCAAACCTTGTGCAACATGGAGTTTGGGGAGTAGCTCCCATGACCTGGCGCCGACACCACAGATTCCACCTGTGGTCACAGAGGAAAGGCCTGACAGCATGATGGCATCACGGTTCCCATGACAACCAGAGAAGCTTCCGCTCCTGGCCGCTTCACACCAAGATTGAAAACAAGCACCAGCTCAGTTGTGATGCTCACAGCCAAGTAGAAGGGAGCAAGTGCCAGGGAACTGAGGTTTTCCAAAATGTGATTCTAACCTCTTCATCCAGGAGAGCACAGCCCCATGGTCCATGGATCCGTCCATGACCAGGCAGGACAAGGTACTCCTCTGAAGCCTTACAGCTCACACTAAGCTGCAAGACCGCTAGGTGTCACTGCAATCATTTGGCCACACCAGGCATCATGACAGAGGACAATTATCCCCCACCAGTTCCAGTGGGTCTGGTTGGGTGGCGGTGTTCTTGGGGGCACGTGGATCACCAGGCTGATCACAGACTCCAGGGCTATATCCTTCCAAGTCTGCTCCTCCAGCACTGGGCACACCCAGAATATCCTTGTCAGGAACCTAGCCTAAGGCCCTAGCAACCACACCTAATCTTGACTGGGGAGGGATTAGCACAGTGGAGCATGCAGTGAGCATGGTTGTTTAGGTTATCTTCGAATTGGGACACTTCACGCCCAATCCTGAGGGTTGCTTCTTTTGTCCTAGAAAGTTCAGCTAGGTGACAGCTGGAACCTTTGAAGTGGGTCTTCTAGGTGAAGGTGGGTGCCTATTCTGAAGACTAATATAGAGTCATGGGAGTCTTTCAGTCAGCATGTTGGATGGAGGATAGGATGGTGCTGACATGCCAGGAGTGTTACTCTGTCCTCAGTATGTAAGTTCGGTGGGTCTTGACTGGCTCAGTGGCGGAACCAAATGTAAACTCAGTTGGGCACAGTTAGTGACCAAATACAATGGTACTGAAAGTGGCCAAAGCAAGCTTTATTGGAATTTGGTTCTTGGGCGAAATTTCTGACCCCCAGGGGTATAGGGACCCAGAGAAAATTGCACGTTGCCCTGGCTACCCAGGGTTTTTATAGACTGGGATTGAAGTGGGTCCTGTTCAGTGACAGGTGGGTGTGAAGGGTCAGTGGAACTCTCCATCCACCTTGCTGCGAAATTTCTGTTCACCTTTGGTGGGCTGGTCTTTGTTCTGGCTTCTTAGCTTTGCTCCCTAAAGTTGACTAATTTCCGATCTAACATCCCGACATTTTGGTGATATAGGGCACTGGAGTCTGTCTGGCTACTTCCTGCATGTTAGGGGGCATCGTGGGCAGAAAGCAGTTCGAGTTCTACGTCGGTGGGGAGGCGACTATAAGAGTGTAGGGGCAACTGGTTGTAGGTCACCCTGGCAACCTCACTTATGTGTTTGTGGGCAAACCTGAGAAGACAGGGAGCAGTCGTCAGCAAAAATTCTATCACAAATCGGGGAGTAAGGGTAGAGGTCATCCAGGTGACAAGAGTGGAGTTCCGCCATCCTGGCTATGGGTCATTTGATTCTTCTTGCTTCAGCCTTTTATTTAGACGTCTAAGAATTTCAAGGTTGCTTTCATTAGACCGGTTTCATTGATGCAGCAACAACATTCTTTTAGGAAGAGGCATATTCCCCCTTTTTCTGCTGTCAGATCTAGTGCTCCCCAGTTCTGCAAGAAAACTTGAGCAATAAATGTTATTCATCTTTGCAGGGATGTCAGGGGGGCAGTAGATTCCTCTACCACCTTCTAGAGTTTCTCTTCTAGCTTTCGGTTGGCAGTGACTGCATAATTAAGTCCTCTTGTTGGTATAACCTGTGTTTAGTAGAGATCTCTATATTCCTGTGACTTAGGTCTAGATAATCATACTAGCAAGCATAGGTTAAGCCTACCTTTGTAGTTTAGGAGGATCTGTAGGCCTTAAACTGATTAAAAATTCTTGATTCTGGCAGTTTCTCTTGTTAGCAGGTACATCTGCCTAAGAATTTCTCTCTTGTAGCTTCCAGTCTTTACTTATTTTAGGGAGGTTAACACAAGTGTACATCTTAGGTTGCATTTAACTACTGTTTCTCATCAATGCCAAAGAATGGCTATATTTAGGTTTTTAACTCTTTTGTTAGGTGTCTAAGATTAAGCTGGTCAAATTGGCCTGTTACTGATTTTATTGGCCTCTGTATTTAATCTTAATTTCTAAATTTGATTTTAACCATCCAGCAAGTTAGTCTCACCAGTCATAAAGTAAGAGTGCTGGACTTTAACTTCAATGTCTATGACTTTACAGTTATTTACCCCCTTTTTTTAATTGGGGATAACATTTTCTGTTCTATCGGTGATGCTTTACTATTTCAAGTTAATTTACAGTGTTTTCTCTTGAAGCAGTACTTCTGCAAAAATTAATCAGGCAACAGAGTTTATAAGGAAAATACAGTTTGTGCAATAGGTATCCTGAATTCTGTGTGAGTTATTCATTATATCCCCTCTTTGAGATTACAGTAATCTTTAAAACAAACATCAAACTTTTGAACACAATTTTCAATGAGTTAAAGTCTGACTTACTTTGGAGCCATTCTAACATGCAGCCGGGTGAGGCAGAGCCTTATTTCAGAGAAGGCAGGACTTTTCACAAAACACAGATTTTGAAGATTAAGCAGAGATCAGATGGAACTCTGTTCTCTGTTCTCTGATGGTAATGCACTTCTAAATAGTTACATCAGCAATCTTTACATATGTCTTATTATCAGGATTAAGATTATGTAAACATTATTCTTTGTTTTCAGGAAAGTTACAGAGACTAGGACATCTATGCAACTTTTCACAGCTGCAAAGTGCAATGTTAGCAGCTCTGTGTTGCTTTCATGGAAGTCCACTGTCCAAAGTTATGGTAAGGCAGTCAGGAACCAGAGAAGGGAGTTGAAGAAATACTGGTTATCTGGCAAAGGAATTCCTTCCTGCCTGAGAGCTGTGTGCCTGGGATCAATGTCAGAGCTGATAGGATTCTTGCATAGAGCCTCCCTATCGAGGGTACTGTTACAGCAGCCAGGCATCTTGTGCCCCTGCACAGGAACATTCCCAGGTACTAGGCCACACCCTATCTTATGTACACATAATCAACTTAGTTATATGCAAACTTGTTGAAATTTGCCCTTTACTTATACAGACTTTCTTAGCACTTACTTTGACCCTCATATATTCCATCACATAAGAACTTTTTGCTTTAGAAACATCCTTTTACTTTCTATTGAATACATTCCCATACTTAGAACCTTCTGTTTTTCTTTCCTATCTGGTGAGCACTTTGTGATGAAAAATTCACACTCCTTCCATATAGATCAATGTGAGTGAGCAATCAGGAAGGCATATTTGGAATCTGTGTAGATGTTGACCTGTTTACCTTTGGATAAAATTAGAGCCCTGTTCAGAGCAAAAAGTTCAGCCTTTTGGGAAGTGGTCCCTTCTGGAAGGCAATTGGCTTCCAGAACTGAGGCAGTGGTGACATCTGCATAAATCAGCTCTTCAGTGTCCATCGGGACCCAGCATAGAATTGCCATCTACAACAATGGTTAGGTTAGGTGAGGAGAGTGGGTAATTGAAGAGGTCTTTATGAGGTGAATGTAGCATCTTTAGCATCTGTGGGAGTGGAAGGGATTTATGGTTTAAGAGGTTCTGCAGTTGATTGGTGGAAAACACAGTTATTGGTTGGAGTGAGGCTAATTTTAGAGCTTCCTTAGTTAATTCAGCTACTGCCACAAGTGCTCAGAGACATGGTAGCCACCCACAAACCGTGGAATCAAGCTGCTTGGAGAGATATGCCACTGGTCTGTAAGAAGGTCCAGTTGGTTGCATGAGGAGGCCAGTGGCAACACCCTGTTTTTCTTTCATGGAGGGGTGGAAAGGACGGTTAGAGTTGGGAAGAGAGAGCAGGGGAGGATATAAGAGCATCCCTGAGCTTGTAAAAAGAAAAGAGTTAGCTATCATCTCGGGGGAGGTAAAGGGCCTATATGTAATCTCCTTTGCTGCCTGATATAGTGGTTTGGCAAGGAGTGCAAAATTAGGGACCCAGTGTCTGAAAAAAACAGTTAAACCCAGGAAGGAGAGAATGTGATCTGCTGTTTCTGATAGCTGTAAGTCACAAAGGGCTTGGATTCTGTCTGCTGTGAGACTCTTAGAGGTAGGAGTGAGGAGTATGTCCAAATATGTGACTGAAGGGGTGGTGAGCTGGGCTTTGGTTGGAGAGACTTGATAACCTTGAGATCCCAGGAAGTAAAGGAGCTGGGCAGTGTGAGTCCAGGAGACCTTGAGGGATGGGCTGCATAGGAAGAGGTCATCCACATATTGTAGGAGTGTGCTACTTCCCAAATCACAAGTAACCAAATCCTAAGCTAAGTCTTGCTCAAAAAGGTGAGGACTGTCCCAGAAGCCTTGGGGTAAAACTGTTTATGTCAGTTGTTGAGACCTAAAGGATGTAGGATGCTCCTATGTGAAGGCAAGGAGGTAATAGGAGTCAGAGTGAAGGGGAACTGTAAAGAATGTGTCTTTGAGATCCAGGACTGTGAAGTGGGTGGTAGAAGGGGGATGTGGGAAAGAAGGGTGAAAGGGTTAGGAACCACTGGGTGGATGGGAATAACTGCCTGAATAATTAGATGGAGATCCTAGACCAAGTGATATGTTCCTGAGGGTTTACATACTGGCAGTAGGGGAGTGTTATGAGGGAAATCAGTAGGGATAAGGAGTCCCTGAAAAAGCAACTGGTTTATAATGGGTTTAAGTCCTTCCCTGTGAGTATGGGAAATTGGAAACTGGGAATGTGAGTGAAACTTAGCTTGAGGTTTCAGTTGGATAAGGACTGGCTTGTGGTGGGAGTATATGACTGGCTTGGAAGTGTTCCAGACTTGGGAGTCGACCAGGTCTGTGGCAATGGTAGGGTAGGTGATGTGGGAGCACTAGAAAATGTATGAAATGGAGATAAAAGAAGGTGAGCACTAGCAGTGTGCCTGGGAAAAAGCTGTAGGGTGGATCCTAGGGGTTGGAGAACATCTCTTCCTAGGAGGGGGACTGGACAGGAGGGAATAACTAGGAGTGAGTGTGTATAAGGATGTCCCTTTAGGGCACAGGCTAATTTAGCTATTCTGCTTGGAAGGGAGGGTTTTCCTTCAATTCCCATAACCAAAACCTGGGAAGGAAATAAAGACTTAGAGTGGGCAGGCAAGACCGAATAGGAGACTCCCGTGTCCATAAGAAAATTATGGACATACTCGGTAACTGGAGCTTTTACCCTGGGCCTGGCTAGGGTTATAGGGATCCTCAGGTCTGGGCTCCTTCAGTCTTCTGTGAATCCCAAAAGCTCATGGGAAGGGATTGCCTGGCTAGTCACACTTCTGTGTAGAGATGCTGGGGAGGGACCGGCCATAGGGCAGTCACTCTTCCAGTGTCCTGCTTATTTGCAGGTGGGATACAGCCTGGTGGTGGGCCGTGGGTTTGGACATTGAGCCCAGTGACCTTCATATTTGCACTTGAAGCAAGCTCCTGGAGGAGAGGATTGCTGGCTCCCCTTTGGAGCTCTTGCTGGAGCCACAGGACTCAGGGCAGTTACCAAGGCTTGGGATTGGAGTGTCACATTTTTCTGTAAATAAGCTTGGCCAATTCGGCTAATTTTTTGGGCATTACAGACTTTAAAGACCCTTTTTTTACCAGATCTTGAATAGGGGTTTGAAGGCCCTCCTCAGCTTGCTTGAGCTTTTTTCTTATATCAGGGGCTGATTGAAAAATGAAGTAGGTTGCTAGCACTGTAGCCCCAGAGGGAGATTCAGAGTCCAGTTTAGTATATCTAGTAAGGGCCTCTGTAAGACTGTTAAGAAACAGAGATGAATTCCCATCTGGATTCTGAGTAATTTCCCTCAGTTTTTCAAAGTTTACCACCTTTTTGGAGACTGCTTGCATGCCTGCTATTAGGTATTGGACCATGCGAGCACAAAAATGGTGGCCCTCCTGGCCTTCTTGGTACTTCTAGTTTGGTTCAGTTATTGGAACCTGCTCCTGTGGGTAAAGTTATGTCCATTAAATGGGCTTGGTCAGTGTCATCCTGTACTGCCTGTTAGATACTGGGAGTGGAAGAAAGGATATTAAGACTATAAGTTTGGGAAAGATACTTAAATTCCTTAATATAAGTAGAGAAATCAGCAGAGAAAGACCGTAAACAAGAATGGAACTTAGATTCACATAATCCCTTTGCACCAGTTACCTTCCAGAGAGGATAAAGAAGCTCTGGGTTAAGCAGTGGGAGAGTCTGATAAAGTTGTGTGTTAGTGCTGACAGGGGAGGAGAGAACAGACTGGTTGGAGAGATGTTTTGAAGGAGGAAGTGGGAGGGGAAGTGGAAGGACTCCAAGGAGGAAGGAGGGGAGGAGTTGCATCCATGGGAGGAGGGGGCCTGTTTTCAGCCAGAGGAGGACAGGAAGAGGAGGCAGAGTTCTGGCCAGAGCATGGAGGCAGGCGGGTTTGGGACCACTCAGGGGAGGAGAATGTGGGTGGTGGAGAAGGTAGAAGAAGGAGCGGGCAAGCACCAAATTCCAAAAAGAAAGCTTGCAAAAGTTTGTGAGTGCTTTTTGATGGCCATCTTGAGATCTAAAACATATTGAGGCTTGAATAAAAATCTAGCTGCTTACAGTTTAAGTCTTTGGAAAGTCCCAGTTTAGTAAAATAACAGTGGGGACAGCCATAATTTGGCCTTTGGGGTCCCATGAGCTCCTGGTATTTCCCATTAGCCATCCAACTTCACCCAGACAGGTATGATGGAATCAGAAGAGGCGTCCCAATTTTGACTCCTACACACCAGAGAACGGTGGACGGGCTGAAAGCCAAGATGTTTCTCGACTTCTAAGTGTCCAAACATGGAATAAATGGGAGGGTAACTGGAGGCTGGAACTTCTTCACAACAACCAGAGCCCAAACAAAGCAGTAGCGAGGTCTGTGGGGCACCTATGGACAGACCTCCAGTAGAGCGGAGGTTATAAATTGGAACGACATATGGGGAAAAACTCAGGGAGCTTACCATGCTTGAAGCGGCATGGACCAAACAGAGTAGAGCTGAGCAGGACAGAAAGGAATCTCCTGGTTTTCTGAGGAGGGGGTCGGTCTCAACCCCCAGGAGGGGGAACCCAAAAAACCCTCCCTGGTTACAGCACCAAATGAAAGCTCAGCAGGTCTTGGAGGGCTCAGTGGTGGGACCAAATGTAAGCTCAGGCAGGCACAGATAGCAGCCAAATAAAATAGGACAGAAAGTGGCCAAAGCAAGTTTTATTGGAATTTGGCTCTCCGGCAAAATTCCCGGACCCCGAGGGTATAGGAACATGAAGAAAATGCCACGTGGTCCAGGCTAACCAGGGATTTTAGACTGGAATGGTAGGGGGTCCTGTTGAGTGACAGGTGGCTTTGAAGGGTCAGAGAACCTTTCCATCCACCTTGCTGCAAAATTCTGTTCACATTTGGTGGGTTTGGTGTTTGTTCTGCCTGCTCAGTTTTGCCCCCTACAGTTACCTAATTTCTGACTTAACACAGTACACCTGCAAGACCACACCTCCTTGGCTGTGGCCTTACACCTAGGCTGCACTCAGATATTTACCTACTTGGAAATTCAACAACCACCTACACTCACCTTGAGATGGAGATATGTCTGGTCTATCTGTCTTCACACATGTGTTCATTCTCCTGAGCAGAATAGAGTGTGCCTGGCACAAGTCTCTGTGGAAAACTTCCACCAGTCCTCTTCACAGCCCCAGGAAGATGCCACCTACAAGACAGTGGATCATATATGAGCCTGCTGATGGCATGAGGAACAAAGAAACACATGGCATAATTCCAGATAGGAACAGGCACTGTGCTGAAAGGGCTATGATGAAAAGTTTCCAAGATGAATAGTCAAATAGGAAGAGGAAAGACATTTTGTTGGCACCAAGAGCAGAAGGATGTTGGTGCTGAAAGCCTTCTTCAATGAAGAGACATTCTAATACCATTCTAATATTCTAATAGGGCATCATGGTCTACCCTCAAATTCCACAACACATCTTCAGGTTCAACATACTCTACAAATAGAGGAAGTAGTAATTGTCAGTTCATCCTCTAAGCAGTCATCATTACAGACCCTAATTCCCCTTGCAAGGACCTCAAAGCCTTTACAAATTTGTAGCACTTTCTTGTTGCTCTCAATGGACAGCTGATTCTACATATTCTGATTCATAGTTTTTCTGGCACAGAACCATGAGAAAAGGTGTTTTTCAAAAACAGCACTTATACCAATGAACTACAATTCAAACAAAATGAATTTGGAATATGCAACACGGACCCCAGTTCTCAAAATGAAGACTGCACCGCAATAACACAAATGTAAACAGAAACAGCTCTTCTAAAAGGCAAAATTGAAGACCCAACATGGGCAAAACATGAATATCAAAACAGGAGTGGTTCAAGATTATCTAAATGTGGGATCGGACTTACTGAGCAGGAAACTTGTACCACAGGCATTGGCAAATTGTCAAGTGTATTTTATATATGGACTTGCTTCTACCCACCACCAACCTACAACATGCCTAATGTCACTGGTTTCTTCATTTGGTGTGACTTCTTCCAATGAAATTTTTTTTAATTTATGAAGCACAATTCAATAATTCCCAGATGCATGGTAAACATGTGAACAACATACGATTTTTCCACTTAAACAGTGCATCTACTGAGGACATGCATCAAAATTAACAAGAGTTTATACATGTGCTCTGTTCTTTTTAACCCTGGGGCTCCAGTGGGAGAGTAGGTGGTAAATTCCCCAGTTTCAAGTGAATGCTATCAGCACTAATGTGGATTCAGCCCCAAATCCTACCACTTTTCATAAAGTCATAAGCAAGCCAATGCAAAGTAAAACTGACTAGAAAAATCAGGGCCAGGGGCAGCTGTCTTTTGCCTTCACATGTTGGTTTTCCAGTAGAGCTTTTTTTTTCACATGGAAAGTGCTGGGAGGTGGAATTCCATTTAATTGGCACTCTGTGATTGTGTCCAAAAAGGCTCAATATTGGCTAGAACCAGTGAGGTGACATTTTGAATTTCCTGCCACTGCAACCTGCTGCACATTGCCTGTCTGGATAAGTTGCTGGGAAAATACAGGGATAGCATAGTAATGTGTAAGATGCAATGTCTCAACTAATGAGAGTTGAAAGATGTGAAGGAACATGTACCCTTAAGCACTGCAGGTGACTGGGGATGCAATGCTCCCTTTGAGTGCAGCTCCATGCTGAAAAGTGTCAATGGAAATTTATTGCATGTGAAACTAGTAGATCTTGAACAGTGTCAATTTCACTGAATAACAGAGGAGAACAAACAAGTAGTTTGAGAGGATGGAAGTTTGGAACCCTCAGAAGTGTTTTTCCTTTTTTTGTTCTCTCCCCCATCCCACAGTTCTGGGGATTTGAACCCCGGACTTTCCAATTTCAAAGTCAGCGCTGTAAGGGATGGGTTATATTGTCAGCACAGGCTGAGCTCTTAAAGGTACATGAATTGATCCCCTGAGTTTCTGAGTCTGTGAAATTCTATGCAGAGAAGCAACCCTAGACAAAGTCAATAAATGACTAAGAAATTCTAAATTCTCCTTTTCACAACAATCTTGCAAATGACGCTGTTTGCATTTCAAGACATAAAACATAGGAGTTTGTCCTGAGGGAAAGAAATACCCCATCATTATTTAAGGAGGAAACCGGTTATAGTTGACACCTGAGCAGAAAATTATGTCAGTGATCCATGGAGGACAGGGCACTAGGAGAGGCAGGTCTTTGTTGGTATTAGAATATGCTCAGGTTGTTAGTATAAAAGGAGATTTTGGCGAACATTCAGCATTGCATCCCCAGCCACTACATTCACAATCATCTGAAAATTTCCCTGATTTTTTTTCTTTTTATTTTCCTTTTGGCATTTTACTTTGGAAAATTCTGAACAGCAAAGTGCTATGCAAAATGCACAAGCCAGTGATGGTTGTGGATCTTGCCTATCATCTGAGGTAGGGGTGAGTTAGAGGAAGGTGTTTCTACTGGGAAAGACCAGTTTCTTTCATTGAGGGAATGCCTCATCAACTTAGCCAGAGGATGTCAGGAAATATAAACAGGAAAAGTCAACTGGTGATGGGCCTCATGGTCTGGGTTCTGAGAACACACATTTTCTGGAAGAAAGGAAACATTTCTCATCCAATTTCAATCTTCCTCTCGGTATGTTTGTAGCTTTTTATCTCAAGAATTATTAGAGCAGGAAAAGGGCTGAAATTCATATCCCTGAACTCTGAATGATTCAGTTGCATATAGTTGCACTGAGGACAAGACCTCACTTGGTTACCAGTGCTCCTGTGACATGAGAGCAAAAGTGGGAGAGCTCTTGTTATCCAGGTGGAAGAGGCAGGCATCCAGCAGGTTGGAGGGAAATAGCTCAGTGTTTAAAGGCTCAATTTGGAGAACAGCAGGTTTCTTTCCACCGAGGGTTTTTCTTAGACTTGTGCAACATGGAGTTTGAGCAGTGGTTCCCGTGACCTGCCGCCTGCATTGCAGGTTCCACCTGAGGTCACAGAAGAAAGGCCTGACAGCATGATGGCAACACGGTACCCATGGCAACCAGAGAAGCTTTCACTCCTGGCCACTTCACAACAAGATTGAATACAACAACCAGCTCAGTTGTGAAGGTCACAGGCAAGAAGAAGGATATGAATGCCAGGGAACTGAGGTTTTCTAAAATGTGATTCTAACCTCTTTGTCCAGGAGAGCACAGTTCTATGGTCAGTGGATCCCTCCAGGATCAGGCAGGACAAGGTACTCCTCTGAAACCTGACAGCTCACACTAAGCTACAAGGCAAATATGAGTCACAGCACTTGTTTGGACCCACCTGGCATTATGACAGAGGGCAATTATCCCCCACCAGTTCCAGTGGCCCTGGTTGGGTGGAGGTGTACTTGGGGACATGTGGATCACCAAATGAGCACAGGCTCCAGTGCTGTTTCCTTTCTATCCCGCTCCTCCACACTGGGCACACCCAGAATATCCTAGTCAGGAAAATAGCCTAGGGCCCTAGCAACCACACTGAATCATGTCTGGTGAGAACTTAGGGCAGTGGAGCATGCAGTGAGCATGGTCACTACACATGCAATCCTGAGGGTTGTTCCTTTTTTTCCAGAAAGTGCAGCCAGGTGAAGGCTGGAACCTGGGAAGTGGGTCTTCTAGGTGAAGGTGGGTGCCTCTTCTGCAGGCTAATATGGAGCCATGGGAGTCATTTAGTCAGCATGTTGGATGGAGGATAGGATGGTGCTGACATGCCAGGAGAGATATTCTGTGCTCACTGCACCAGCAAGGCCAAACCTCCTTTACTGTGGCCTTACAATTAGGCTGCACTCAGATATTTACCTGTTTGAAAATTCAAGGGCCACCTACACTCTCCACGAGATGCAGGAATGTCTGGCCTATCTGTCTTTACACATGTGTTCATTCTCCTTAGCAGACTAGATCCTGCCTGGCACAAGGCCCTGTGGAAAATTTCCCCCATTCCTCTTAGCAGCCCCAGGAAGATGCCACCTACAAGCCAGTGGATCTTATAAGAGTCTGCTGATGACATGAGAAACACAGCATCGCATGGCATAACTCCAGATAGGAACATGCACCATGCTGAAAGGGCTATGATGAAAAGCTTCCAAGATGAATATTCAAATAGGGAGAGCAAGGACATTCTGCTGGCACCAAAAGCAGAAGGATGTTGGTGCTGAAAGCCTTCTTCAATGAAGAGACATTCTAATACTACTAGGCCATCATGGTCTACCCTCAAATTCCATGACATGTCTTCAGGTTCAACATATTCTACAAGTAGAAGAAGTAGTACTTGTCAGTTCATCCTCTAAGCAGTCATCATTAGAGACCCTAATTCCCCTTGCAAAGAACTCAAAATCCTTGCAAATTCATGGCACTTGCTTGTTGCTTTCAAGGGACAGCTGATTCTACATATGCTGATTCATAGTTTTCTGGAACAGAACCATGAGCAAAGGCTTTCTTCAAAACACAGCACTTATACCCATGAACTACAATTCAAATGATTTGAATTTGGAAGATGCAGCACAGAACACAGCTCTCAAAATTAAGACTGCACTGCAGTATCACAAATGTAAATAGAAACACCTCTTCTAAAAGGCAAAATTGAAGACCCATCATGGGCAAAACCTGAATATCAAAACAGGAGTGGTTCAGATTTTCCGAATGTGCAATCGTACTTACTGAGTAGGAAACTTGTACCACAGGCACTGGCAAATTGTCAAGTCCTTTTTATTTCTGGACTTGCTTCTACCCACCACCAACCTGCAACATGCCTAATGTCACTGGTTTCTTCAATCGGTGTGACTTCTTGCAATGAATATTCATTTATTTATTTAATTTTACCTTATGAAGCACAATCCAATAATTCCCAGATCCATGGTAAACATGAGAAAAACATGCTTTTCTCATTTCCACTTGCATCTATTGAGGGCATGAATCAAAATTAACCCGAGTCTCTACAGGTGCTCTGTTCCTTTTAATCCTGGGGCTCCAGTGATGGTGGGAGAGTAGTTGGTAAATTTCCCCATTTCAACTGAATGCTATCAGCAATAACATGGATTCAGTCCCAAATCTTTCTATTTCTCATCAAGTCATAAGTAAGACAATGCAAAGTAAAAGTGACTTAAAAAAATCAGGTCCAGGGATGGCTGTCTTGTGCATTCACATGTTGGTTTTTCTGTAGAACTTGTGTTCCACAAGGAACGTGCTCAGGTATAGAAGTCCCCTTCATTTGCACTGTGGGATTGTTTCCATAAAGTCTCAAAATTTCCAAGGGCCAGTGAGGGGTCATTTTGATTTTTCTGCCACTGAAACCTGGTACACATTGCCTATCTGGAAAAGTTGCTGGGAAAAGGTGGGGATAGCATAGTCATGTGTGAGTTGTAATGTCTGAACTAAAGAGAGTTGAAAGATATGAAGGAACACATACCCTTAAGCTCTGCACATGGCAGGGGGTTAAGTGCTCCCTTTGAGTGCACCTCCAGATTGAAATGTGTCAATGGAAATTGGTCGCAGGTGAAACAAGTAGATCTTGAAATATTGTCAATTTCGCTGAATAACAGAGGAGATCCTAGAAATAGTTTGAGAGGATGGAAGTTTGGAACCCTCAGAAGGGTTTTTTTCTTGTATTCCATCCCCAGTCCCACTTCTTCTGGGGATTCAAACCCTGGCCTTTTTGCTTGTAAAGGCAGCGCTGTAAGGGATGGGCTATATTGTTGGCACAGGATGTGCTTCTTTAAGGTACATGACTTGATCCCCTGAGGTTCTGAGTCTGTGAAGGTCTATGAAGAGAAGAAATCCTAGACAAAGCTAATCAATGACTAAGAAATTATTAATTCTCCTTTTTACAACAATCTTGCAAATGACCCTTTTTGCATCTCAAGATATGCAATCTAGGGGTTTGTTCTGAGGGAAAGAAATATCCCATCTTTACTTAAGAAGGAAACCAGTTATAGCTGATCTCTGTGCAGAAAATAATATCAGTGATCCATGGAGGACAGAGTGCTAGGAGAGGCAGGTCTTTGTGTGTATTAGAATATGCTCAGTTTGTGAGTATGAAAGGAGATTCTGGCAATCATTTGACATTGCATCCCCAGCCATTACATTCACAATCATCTGACATCTTCCCTGATACTTTTTGTTTTTCTTTTCATTTTCCTTTTGGCATTTTACATTGGAAAATACTGACCAGCAGAGTGTAGTGCAAAATGCATGAGCCAGTGGTGGTTGTGGATCTTGCCTATCATCTGAGGTAGGGGCGAGTTAGAGGAAGGCATTCTACAGGGAAATGCCAGTTTCTTTCATTGAGGAAATGCCTCATCAACTTAGCCAGAGGATGTCAGGAAATATAAACAGGAAAAGTCAAGTGGTGATGGATCTTGTGGTCTGGGTTTCCAGAATCCACATTTGCTGGAAAAGGAAACATTCCTCATCCAATTTCAATCTTCCTCTTGGTATGTTTGTAGCTTTTTATCTCAAGAATTATTAGAGCAGGAGAAGGGCTGAAATTCACATCCCTGATCTCTGAATGATTCAGTTGCATTCAGTAGCACTTAGGACATCCACTTACTTGGTTACCAGTGCTCCTGTGACATGAGAGCAAAAGTGTGGAGCTCTTGTTATTCAGGTGGAAGGGTAGGCATCAGGCAGGTTGGGTGGGAATAGCTCGGTGATTCCAGGCTCCAGTTGGAGAACAGTAGGTTTCTTTACACTGAGGGTTTTTCTTAGACTTGTGCAACATGGAGTTTGTGCAGTGGCTCCTGTGACCTGCCGCCCGCATTGCAGACTCCACCTGAGGTCACAGAAGAAAGGCCTGACAGCATGATGGCAATACAGTACCCATGGCAACCAGAGAAGCTTTCACTCCTGGCCACTTCACAACAAGACTGAATACAACAACCAGCTCAGTTGTGATGGTCACAGGCAAGAAGAAGAAAATGAGTGCCAGGGAACTGAGGTTTTCTAAAATGTGATTCTAACCTCTTTGTCCAGGAGAGCACAGTTCTGTGGTCAGTGGATCCCTCCAGGATCAGGCAGGACAAGGTACTCCTCTGAAACCTGACAGCTCACACTAAGCTGCAAAGACCGCTAGGAGTCACAGCACATGTTTGGCCCCACCTGGCATCATGACAGAGAGCAATTATCCCCCACAAGTTCCAGTGGGCCTGGTTGGGTGGAGGTGTGCTTGGGGACACGTTGATCACCAACTGAGCACAGACTCCAGTGCTGTTTCCTTCCTATCCTGCTCTCCAACACTGTGCACACACAGAATATCCTAGTCAGGAAAGTAGCCTAGGACCCTAGCAACCACACTGAATCAAGACTGGTGAGAGCTTAGGGCAATGGAGCATGCAGTGAGCATGGTGGCTTATGTAATCTTTGAACTGGGTCACTACACACGCAATCCTGAGGGTTGCTCCTTTTTTTCCAGAAAGTGCAGCCAGAAGAAGTCTGGAACTTGGAAAGTGGGTCTTCTAGGTAAAGGTGGGTGCCTCTTCTGCAGGCTAATATGGAGTCATTCAGTCAGCATGTTGGAAGGTGGGCAGGATGGTGCTGACATGCCAGAAGAGATATTCTGTGCTCACTACACCTGCAAGGCCACACCTCCTTGGCTGTGGCCTTACAATTAGGCTGCACTCAGATATTTACCTGTTTGAAAATTCAAGGGCCACCTACACTCTCCAAGAGATGCAGGAATGTCTGGCCTATCTGTCTTTACACATGTGTTCATTCTCCTTAGCAGACTAGATCCTGCCTGACACAAGGCCCTGTGGAAAATTTCCCCCATTCCTCTTAGCAGCCCCAGGAAGATGCCACCTACAAGCCAGTGGATTATAAAACAATCTGCTGATGGCATGAGAAACACAGCATCACATGGCATAACTCCAGATAGGAACATGCACCATGCTGAAAGGGCTATGATGAAAAGCTTCCAAGATGAATATTCAAGTAGGGAGAGCAAGGATATCTGCTGTCACCAAGAGCAGAAGGATATTGGTGCTGAAAGCCTTCTTCAATGAAGGAACATTCTAATGCTACTAGGCCATCAGGTCTACACTCAAATTCTAGGACAAGTCTTCAGGTTCTACATACTCTACAAATAGAGGAAGTATTACTTGTCAGTTAATCCTGTAAGCAGCCATCATTACAGACCCTAATTCCCCTTGCAAGGACCTCAAATTCCATGCAAATACGTGGCTCATTCTTGTTGCTCTCAAGCGACAGCTGATTCCACATATGCTGATTCATAGTTTTCTGGAACAGAACCATGAGCAAAGGCTTTCTTCAAAACACAGCACTTATACCCATGAACTACAATTCAAATGATTTGAATTCGGAAGATGCAGCACAGAACACAACTCTCGAAATAAAGACTTCGCTGCAGTATCACAAATGTAAACAGAAACACCTCTTCTAAAAGGCAAAAGTGAAGTCCCAGCATGGGCAAAACCTGAATATCAAAACAGGAGTGGTTCAAGATTATCTGAATGTGAAATTGGACTTACTGAGCAGAAAACTTTTACCACAGGAATTGGCAAATTGTCAAGTCCTTTTTATTTCTGGACTTGCTTCTACCTACCACCAACCTGCAACATGCCTAATGTCACTGGTTTCTTCTTTCTGTTTGACTTTTTGCAATGAATGTTTATTTATTTATTGATTTTTTACCTTGTGAATCACAATCCAATAATTCCCAGATACATGGTAAAAATGAAAAAAACATATGCTTTTAACACTTCCACAGCGCATCTATTGAGGACATGCATCAAAATTAACTGGAGTCTCTACATGTGCTCTGTTCCTTTTAACCCTGGGGCTCCAGTGATAGTTGGAGAGAAGTTGGTAAATTCCCCCATTTCAACTGAATTCTATCAACACTAACATGGATTCAGCCCCAAATCCTTCTCTTTTTCATCAAGTCAAAAGTAGGGCAATGCAAAGTAAAACTGACTAGAAAAATCAGGGCCAGGGGCGGCTGTCTTTTGCCTTCATATGTTGGTTTTCCAGTAGACCTTGTGTTTCACAAGGAAAGTGCTCAGGTGTGGAAGTCCCCTTCATTGGCACTGTGGGATTGTGTCCATAAAGTCTCGAAATTGGCAAGGGGCATTGAGGTGTCATTTTGAATTTCCTGCCACTGAAACCTGGTACACATTGCCTATCTGGAGAAGTTGCAGGGAAAAGATGGGAATAGCATAGTCATGTGTGAGATGTAACATATGAACTAAGGAGAATTGAAAGATTTGAAGGAACACATACCCTTAAGCTCTGAATGTGGCTAGGGATTCAGTGCTCCCACAGAGTGCAGCTCCAGGCTGAAAGGTGTCAATGGAAATTGCTTGCAGGTGAAACTAGTAGATCTTGAACAGTGTCAATTTCGCTGAATAACAGAGGAGAACCAAGAAATAGTTTGGAAGGATGGAAGTTTGGAACCCTCAGAAGTGTTTTTTTTTTTTTTTTTTTTTTGCTTTTTTTATTTTGCCCCACCCCCAGTCCCAAATTGCTGGGGATTCAAACCCTAGGTTTTCCGCTTGCAAAGCCAGTGCTGTAAGGGATGGGCTATATTTTCAGCACAGCATGAGCTTTTTTAAGGTAAGAGACTTGATCCTCTGAGGTTTGTGTCTCTGAAGTTCTATTCAGAGAGGCAACACTAGACATAGCCAATCAATGACTAAGGAATTCTTAATTCTCCTTTTCACAACAATCTTGCAAATGACCCTTTTTGCATCTCAAGTCATACAATCTAGGGGTTTGTCCTGAGGGAAAGAAATATCCCATCTTTACTTAAGAAGAAAACCGGTTATAGCTAATCCCTGTGCAGAAAATTTTACCAGTGATCCATGGTGGAAAGGGAACGAAGAGAGGCAGGGTTTGTGGGTATTAGAATATGCCATTTGTTAGTATGAAAGGATATTCTGATGATCATTGGGCATTGCCTCCCCAGCCATTATATTCACAAATATCTGACCCCTTCCTTGATCTTTTTTTTTCTTTTCATTTTCCTTTTTGCATTTTACTTTGGCAAATTCTGACCAGCAGAGTGCTGTGCAAAATGCACAAGCCAGTGATGGTTGTGGATCTTGACTATCATCTGAGATAGGGGTGAGGTAGAGGAAGGCGTTTCTACTAGGAAAGACCAGTTTCTTTCAATGAGGAAATGTCTCATCAACTTAGCCAGTGGATGTCAGGAAATATAAACAGACAAAGTCAATTGGTGATGGCTCTCATGGTCTGGGTTCCCAGAACCCACATTTGCTGGAAGAAAGGAAACATTCTGTTAGGAGCAGTTGTGGCTCATCGATAGCTCCCAGAAAAATGCTCAGCAGACATGAGGTCTCACACAAGGGACTTTATTTTATGCGGACAATTCATGTCCACTGGGGGAGGAAGAAAGAAGAAGAGAGAGATGGCACCTGGCCTCTCCCAGATATTGGAATCTCATGGGTTCGGAGGAACCAATAGCGTGTTAGGACGTAACGTGGAAGGCAGGAAGATTACGGCAGCGTAAGCCAGAAATTCCTGTAACATAAGAGGTGGGAAAAATGCAGACTGACAGGTGATGGGGAGGTCGGAAATTCCTGTAGCAGGAGAGGCAGGCGGAACGTAGATTGACAGGTGGTAGGGAGGCCAGATCCCTTACACATTCCTCATCCAATTTCAATCTTCCTCTTGGTATGTTTGTAGCTTTTTCTCTTAAGAACTGTTAGAGCAGGATAAGGGCTGAAATTCATATCCCTGATCTCCCAATGATTCAGTTGCATACATATAGTTGCACTGAAGAAAACACCTCACTTGGTTCCCAGTGATCCTGTGACTTGAGAGCAAAAGTGGGAGAACTCTTGTATTCCAGATGGAAGGGGCAAGTATCGGGCAGGTCAGGTGGGAATGGCTCAGTGATTCCAGACTCCAGTTGGAGAATAGTTGGTTTCTCTCCACCAAGGGTTTTTCTGAGCCTTGTGGAACATGGAGTTTGAGCAGTGGCTCCTGTGAACTGCCACCTGCACTGTAGATTCTGCCTGAGGTCAGAGAGGAAAGACCTGACAGCATGATGGCACCATGGTTCCCATGGCAACCAGAGAAGCTTCAGCTCCTGTCTGCTTCACACCAAGATTGAAAACAACACCAGCTCAGTTGTGATGGTCACAGGCAAGAGGAAGGGAGTGAGTGCCAGTGAAATGAGGTTTTCCAAAATGTGATTCTAACCTCTTCACCCAGGACAGCACAGACCCATGGTCTGTGGATCTCTCCAGGATCAGGCAGGACAAGGAACTCCTCTGAAGCCTGACAGCTCACACTAAGCTGCAAGACTGCTAGGTGTCACTGCACTTGTTTGGCCACACTGGGCTTCATGACAGAGGGCAATTATCCTCCACCAGTTCCATTGGACCTGGTAGGGTGAAGGTGTGCTTGGGGACACGTGGATCACCAAGTTGAGCACTGGTTCCAGCGTTGTTTCCCTCCAATCCCACTCCTCCAGCACTGGACACACCCGGAATATCCTTGTCAGGAAACTAGCCTCTGGCCCTAGCAACTGCACCAAATCATGGCTGGTGAAAGCTTACGGCAATGGAGCATGCAGGGAACATGGTGGCTTAAGTAATCTTTGAATTTGGACACTTCACTCCCAGTCCTGAGGGCTGCTCCTTTTTTCCTAGAAAGTTCAACCAGGTGACAGCTAGAACCTGGGAAGTGGGTCTTCTAGGTGAAGGTGGGTGCCTCTTCTGAAGACTAATATGGAGTCATGGGAGCCATTCAGTCAGCATGTTGGATGGAGGATAGGATGGTGCTGACATGTCAGGAGAGATATTCTGTGCTCACTACACCTGCAAGGCCACACCTCCTTGGCTGTGGCCTTACAACTAGGCTGCCCTCAGATATTTACCTGCTTGGAAATTCAAGGGCCACCTACACTCTCCACGAGATGCAGAAATGTCTGGCCTATCTGTCTTTACACATGTGTTCATTCTCCTTAGCAGACTAGATCCTGCCTGGCACAAGGCCCTGTGGAAAATTTCCCCCATTCCTCTTAGCAGCCCCAGGAAGATGCCACCTACAAGCCAGTGGATCTTATAAGAGTCTGCTGATGACATGAGAAACACAGCATCACATGGCATAACTCCAGATATGAACAAGAACCATGCTGAAAGGACTATGATGAAAAGCTTCCAAGATGAATATTCAAATAGGGAGAGCAAGGACATTCTGCTGGCACCAAAAGCAGAAGGATGTTGGTGCTGAAAGCCTTCTTCAATGAAGAGACATTCTAATACTACTAGGCCATCTTCTACTCTCAAATTCTGGGACACGTCTTCAGGTTCAACATACTCTACAAATAGAAGAAGTAGTACTTGTCAGTTCATCCTCTAAGCAGTCATCATTGCAGACCCTAATTCCCCTTGGAAGGACCTCAAAGCTGTTGCAATTTTGGGGCTCTTTCTTGTTCCTCTCAAGTGACAGCTGATTCTACGTATGCTGATTCATAGTTTTCTGGCACAGTACCATGAGCAAAGGCTTTCTTCAAAACACAGCCCTTTTACCCATGAACTACAATTCAAAAAAGTTGAATATGGAATATGCAGCATGGAACTTAGGTCTCAAAATAAAACTGTACCACAATACCACAAATGTAAACAGAAACAACTCTGCTAAAAGGCAAAAGTGAAGACCCAACATGGGCAAAACCTGAATATCAAAACAGGAGTGGTTCAAGATTATCCAAATGTGGGATCAGACTTACTGAGTAGGAAACTTGTACCACAGGCTTTGGGAAATTGTCAAGTGCATTTGTATTTCTTGACTTGCTTCTATCCACTACTTAACTGCCACATTTCTAGTTTCACTGGTTTCCTTCTTTGTTTGTGAGTTCTTTCAATGAAGTGTTCTTTTTTCATCCCTTACTCTATAAACCACAATCCAATAATTCCCAGTTCCATGGTAAACATTAGAATATGTTGTTTATCACTTCTTCAGTGCATCTCTTGAGGACATCCATCAAAATTAACAAGAATCTGTACAAATGATCTGTACCTTTTGACATATTGGGAGACTATGTTGCAAACTCCCTCTTTTTTTCCTGAATGATATCAGGAGAATCTAACATGGATTCAGTCCCAAATTCTACCATTTTTTATCAAGTCATAAGCAAGCCAGTGTTAAGTAATTCTGACTAGGAAACTCAAAGTCAAGGGCGGTTGTCTTTTTTCTTCATATGTTGGCTTTCCAGTTCACTTTTGGTTCACTTGGAAAGTGCTCTGGTGTGGATTTCCTCTTCATTTGTAGTCTGGGAGTTTGTCCAATAAGTCTTAAAATTGGCAAGGGGCAGTGAGGTGTCATTTTGAATTTTCTGCCACTGAAACCTGGTGCACGTTGCCTATCTGGAGAAGTTGCTGGAAAAGGTGTTCATAGTATTCTCATGAGTGAGGTGTAATGGCTGAACTAATGAGAGTTGAGAGATGTGAGGGAACACGTACCCTTAAGCAATGCAAGTGACTGGGGATGCACTGCTCCCTTTGAGTGAAGCTCTGGCTGAATGGTGTAAATGGTAATTGCTTGTATGTGAAATTGATACTTCTTGAACAGTGTTGATTCTGCTGATTAACAGAAGGGGAAAAAAAGGTTGAGAAGCTGGAATGTTGGCATCATCAGTAGTGTTTTCTCTTGTTTATTTATTTATTTTTCTATCCCACTTTCATGGGTATTTTAACCCTGGTATGTCCACTTGCAAAGCAAGTGCCCTAAGGGATGGGCTCTACAGTCAGCATAGGAATATCTCCTTTAGGGTACATAACTTGATCCCCTGAGGTTCTGTGTTTGTGATGATCTATGCTGAGAATCAACCCTAGACAAAGCGAATCAATGACTAAGGAATTCTTTATTCTTCTTTTCACAACAATCTTGCCAATACCCTTTTTTCATGTCAAGGTGTGTGTTCTGAGGGAAAGAATTATCTGGTCTTTACTTAAGGTGGATACTGTTTGTAGCTGATCCCTGAGCAGAAAATTATATCAGTGATCCATGGAAGACAGAGCACGAGGAGAGGCAGGACTATGTGGGTATTAGAATATTCTCAGGTTGTTAGTGTGAAAGGAGATTTTGGGGATCAGTCACCATTGCATCCCCAACCATTACTTTCACAATCTACTGACAACTTTCTTGATCCTTTTTTTTCTTAGTTTTCCTTTTGGCATTTTCCTTTGGAAAATTCTAACCAACAGAGTGCTGTACAAAATGCACAAGCCAGTGCTGGTTCTGGATCTTGTCTATCATGTCAGGTAGGGGTGAGGTAGAGGAAGTTGTTTCTCCTGGGAAAGGCCTGTTTCCTTCAGTGAGGGAATGCCTCATAAACTTAGCCAGATGATGTCAGGAAATATAAACAGGAAAGTCAAGTGGTGATGGCTCTCAGGTTCTGGTTTTGCAGGACCCATATTTGCTGGCAGTAAGGTATCATTCCTCATCCAATATCAATCTTCCTCTTGGTATTTTTGCAGCTTTTACTGTGAAGTTTTATGACAGTGTGTGAGGACTGTAATTTATATCAGACCTTATCTTGAAAACAAGCACCAGCTCAGTTGTGATGGTCAGAGGAAAGAAGAAGGGAGCGAGTGCCATGGAACTGTGGTTTTCCAAAATATGATTCTAACCTCATCGGCCAGGAGATGAGGAGGTAGGCTGTGTGCAGGGCATATCCCCACTTTCAGTGAATACCTCCAGGATCAGGAAGGACAAGGAATCCCTCTGAAACCTGACAGCTCTTTAGTCTTCTAGGCTACATTACCTTTGACCTCAGTTACACTTGCTCTTTTGTGATCCTGTGCTTGCACTCTCAGACTTCCTTCTCTCTTCCTGTTTAATGAGCTATTATTTTAATATCATAAATTCCACTTGTTTTACGTGAACAACTCAGAGATTTTTAACAGATTCACAGTTCTTGTAAACATTAATATATTCCATTTTCGACATACTTCTTTTATGCCAAAAAAAAAAAATTAAATCTCATGCCCAAATGATGAACTCCTGATTGCTATTCTAGCCCATGGCAAGCAGTTATATGCATTCTATCTCCATTGATCAGCACCTTTTTGAAACTTTTGTATAGATAGAATCATATAATATGTGATCTTTTGCATCAGGGTTTTTCACTTCGCTATTTTTTCAACGTTCTTATACGTGATAGATTGTATGAATGCTTTATTCCATTTTATGGCAGAATAATGTCCTGATGAATAGATATACTACATTTTTATCCATTTAGCAGTCAATGAGTAGTTGAATCACTAGGTTTTGACTATTAAGAATACTGCTGCTGTGAACTTTCATGTGTAAGTCATTGTTTTCTTTCTCTTGACTGGATTCTTAGGAACGGAATTACTGGACTGTATATTAAGTTTATGCTTACCTATTTAAGAAATGGACAAACTTCTTTCCAAAGTGACTGTGCTGCTTTATATTCCCACCAAAGATGTATGAGAGTGTGAGTTTTCAGTTTCTGAACATTCTCACTGACATGCCTTTCTTCCTACTACCCTACAGTGGTGGGTATTGACCAATGACTTTGCATGTGCTAGTAAGCACACAGTACCACTGAGTTATAGTTGCAGCCCTTTTGTTTATAAATAGCCATAAGCATATGTGAATTGTTACCTCTTTGTGGTTGCAACATGTCACTTGCCTACTTAATGATGTAGAGCATTGATTTATATGCCCTTTGTTATTGGGAATTGAACCCAGAGAAGTAATTTTTTGTTTTCTTTTCTTATATTTATGTTAAGACATGGTCTTGTAAGTTGCTCAGGCTGGCCTCTAACTTGTTATCATCTTGCTTCATCCTCCAAGGTTGCTGAGATTACAGGTATGTTACATAGTGCCTAGGTCATTTTAATTGGGCTGTTCTTAAATAATTATTGAGTTATGGGTATTATTTATGGGTTTTGAATGTAAACCTTGTGAGCTGCACTCACAATCTCAATACCAAAATCGGCAGGTTGCCTACATTATATTTCTTCTTCAGTGATTACAAGATTTATATTGAGCCTATCTCAAATTAATTATTTTCCTGTCACGTACATAAGAAAAAACATTTAACAAATTCCTTTTCTTCCTGTGTTTCCTTTCTTTGTGAAAAGTATTTTTTTCTTTCCAAATTACTCAAGGCAGAAAATTGAATGCCAGTATTCTTCTCTATGTAATTTTGTACATGCTCATTTGCATGGCTTACATGTCCAAAAGAATCAAAATCATACTTTGTGATATTTTTCTTCTCTCCCCTTTTCTTTCTTACAGTTTACTTACTTGCCTCCCCTATTCTTCAGTACCTTAATTTTTCATAATATGCACTGGATGTTTGTAGGGATGACAGTTGGCATAAAGTCAGAAGGAAAATTTTTTAAGAATAAATGAAAAAATATTAATTGCATTCTACAAGATTATCCAACAGCTAAAAATAATAAATTAATTTAAAATGTATTTATCTCAGACTTATTTCTGTGGAATGCTTTAATCCCTAGAATCAGATAAAATACTTTTGACATGCATACAATTGTTATAATATACATACTATATGCCACTATGCTTTATTTAAAAATTAAAAGCATGAAGAATAAGCCTTTTATGCTTTGTATGTAGTGTTTACCTCAATCTTAGTTGCTAAACTTTTTAATTTTTGACCATAGCTAAATGTATCTATTTCCTCTTTCCTTAGAGATACATTTATTATTCTAGACCCTGTACCAGCTCCTGAGGATACAGCAGTACATAAGATACATTCCTTAATGGTTAAACTGATTTAAAATTAAATCAAATTTTCTCACTCCCTCAGTCTCCCAAGTTGCTAGTAGAACAGGTACACAACACTGCAACTGCTGACAGTGGGTGACTATAATCCTCACTAGATCATCCAGAAACAAAAAATAAAATAAAATAAACAAAGAAACAGCATTACATTTGGATTTAATATAAGCAAAGTATTCCCACCAACAGCAACATACTACAGTCTTTTAATCAGCACAGGAAACATCCTCCAAAACAGATTATACATAGGACACAAAGCAAGTCTTAATTTTTTTTGGGGGGGTACTGTAGAATGAACTCAGGGACACTCAACCACTGAGCCACATGCCCACCCCACTTTGTTTTTTATTTAGAGATAAGATCTCACTGAATTGTCTAGTACCTCATCATTGCTAAGGCTGGTTTTAAACTCATGATCTCCCTGCTTCAGACTCCTGAGTCACTGGGATTACAAGCTCACACCACCCCACCCAGCAAGTGGTAATATATTTTAAAAAGTGAGCAATTTCTTGTATGTGATAAGATAGTGGAAATAAAACTAGAAGCCAACTGCAAGAGTAACTACAGAAATCATACAAACACACGAAGACTGAACAATACTCTTCAGAGAACAATGGGTATCAGTGAAGAAATCAAAGAGGGAATTAAACAATTCTAAAATCAAATAAAAATTAAAGATTTTTAATATCAGAACCTAAAAAATACAACAAAACCAGTACTAAAAGAAAAGCTCACAGCTATGAGATTCTGCATTTTTAAAAGCAGAGAAATCAATAAAATTTAAGAGAAAAAAGAGAATAACCTAGCAATGTACATATTAAGGTCTTAGAAAAATATAAACAAAATTTAAAATCAGTACAATTAAAGAAATAATAAAAGATCATGGCAGAAATAAACAAAGTGGAAACTAAAGAACAATATGCAAATCAATGAAATAAGAAGCTGGTTATTTGAAAATGTAAACAAAATTGATAAATCCTTAGCTAAATAGGAATGAAAGACCCAAATAAATAAAATTAGAGTAAGGATCTAGAGTCACAATAGTTGGGTTGAGTATTAGGTCCTCAAGAGTTAAATAAATCATGATGACTGTTTCATTTGTGATTGAAAAGATTGTTTTACAGACAATGAAAAACCTGTAATTATGGTTAAAGTTAAGAAGCAGAGAAGACTACAGTAGATATACCTTGTACAGGACCATCATCTCTAATTTATCATCTCCAACACATTATTAAGGAATTAAAGTCATCTATTAGAAGTCATACATAAATCAAGTCCAGAAAAATACATATCAAAAGAAGCTTAGATTATGTGAAAACTAAGTATACACAATATATCAGTAATCACATTTTACTCACATGTTCAGTCACCCATCTGCCTCTGAGCAAGTAAAACAAAATTCAAAAACCTGTCTGCATCTGAGCAATCATAACCACAAAACAGAAAACTACATAGCTCATTTTAGGCAGAGAGATATTCAAAGTTTTTAAAAAAGCAAAAGATTTAATTCCAAAGACAGACTGAGTACTACATAAAAATGAAATGTTCCATTTGCAAAGCACATGATCAAACAGGAACATGATAAAGTATCAGAATACACACAAATATGGAAAAAGTTACATGTGGCCAAGGTTATCCTAATACATAAGGAGTACTTACAAATAAACTCTTTTTTAAAGCAGAGGACATGGTCATCAACAGAAATTTGGAAGAATTATTATAAAAACACTAATAGATGTAAAATATCATAAATCATGTAGTTACAAATATAAAAAAATAACTTTTGTACTTGTGAAATTGATAATTTTTAAAAGCATTTGTCAAAATATTTGTCATTTTATTTACTAAATTAGTAATAAACTCCTAACTTCCAATTCTGATGTACCAATTCTTTCGCCTTCACTGGGATTTCCAACAACTCTACCGCAACTCTACCACAGTCTACCACCATCATAGGATTCTTCAATGTCTAAGAAACAATGTATCCCATGACAATAGTAGTCACTTTTCTGACTCCTTTAACTCTTGATGCTCTATTGCTTACGTGTCTGTCCTGTCTCTGAAATCTTTACTTTCCTCCTCTCATCTGATCCTACTAGTTTGCTCATTTTCTGGTAATTGAATTCAATGTTGCTAATATTCTAGCATAAGAATTAGTAAACTCTTCCTACAAAAAGTCAGATACTGATAATTAAGAATTTGCAGACACTAGCTTTTGTGTCACAATTACCGAACCTTACTACTGCTTTAAGGCAAAAGTAGCTGCAGACAATATGTAAATAAAAGAGCAATGTTGTAGTTCAATGGAATTTTATTTTTGGATACTGAAATTGGAAGTTGATGTAATTACCATATCATAAAATATCTTTATATTGATGTTTTTTTCCAACCACTGAAAAACACAAATACCATCCTTAGTTCACATGCTGTATAAAAACAGGCACCACACCATGTGTGGCCTGTGGATCATAACTGGCAGACACTCACATCACTTTCTTCCTAAACCAAACAGATCCCATGAATACTGATTTTAGCTACGAACTCTTGCATTAGTCTCAACTTCTCATTCTTTCACTCTCACTCAATCTTCCAAACTCCTGATCCTGGACCAAGGCAATAATCTCTCATCTCTGTGAAGTGTTAGATAAGAAAGAAATCTATTGCTTAGATTGGCACCCCTCAAGTTTCATGATCCTCATTGTCTTCTATTTTTCTCTTTTGATGCTGGGGACTGAACCCACATATGCTTTGCCACTGAGTTATATTCCCAGTTCTTTTTAAGACAGGATCTAAGATGTGTATCCTGACTTTGACCTTGAGATCTTTCTGCTGTGGCCAACTAACTTGCAGGGATTGCAGATGTGTGCCAATGTGCTCAGCCATCTCTGTGTCCTCATTCAGTTCTGGCTCCCTTCTCTAAAACAAACTCATTACCACCTTATCCACTTTCTCAAGTTGGATCTCTCCCATTCAGCAAAGGTCCTGATTTATCCTCCAGAGATACATTAGTAAACAAAGACAACTAGGTAGATTGCCACCCTAACCCCACCTGAAAACAATGTAAAACTAATCTGCATTCACCTCCACAAGCAGAGTGTAAGGAGTTTAAAATTTGGTTAGATTCCAAAAGACCTTATTTTTTCATCTTTTACTGCTATATTTATTAGATGCCTGATATGCAACCATATATTTCACAAAAATGTATTAATTATTCTCAAAAATTCTACAAGGCACCTGGGGAATATAGCTCAGTGTTGAGGGTTTGCCCACCCTGCACCAGATCTTGCATTTGATAACCAGCACTGCAAAAGAAAAATTGAACAAAAAACTACATCCCCATTTTATGAAGTAATTCAGATCTTGGCTTAAAATTTTGGCTCATGTCCAAAGTCACACAACTGTACACATATCTGAGCTCCATTATTCCACATTTCCAGCAGTGCACAGTCTGATGTGACCCTGCATCCCATTTCAAAAGCACCTCCAAACATCTCTTCACTAAGGTTCCCTTATCCTCTTTTCCACATACTTTCTCATACTTCCATGCCTTTTCATCCACATTAAACCTCTACCTGAAAATACCTTGTTAACACAGATACCATTAATAAATCCCTTTCTGATAAGGAAACTTTTCTAGAACAAACCCCAGAATACTTTTAAAACTGTCTTAGTCTACTTGGACTGCCATAACAAAATATCACAGACTGGGGTGGGGTTTAACTAATGTATTTTCTTACATTTCTGACAGAAGTCCAAATTAAGAAGCCAACAGGATCAGTTTCTGGTGAGGTCTTCCACAGTTTGAAAATGACCACTATCCTGCTGTGTCCTAAACTGACCTTTTTTGTACACATGCACCTCAAAGCATGACTGAGCTCTCTGATATCTCTTTGTGAAAGGACACTTAATAATGCCATTGGATCATGGCCCCAGTTTTCTGACCTTATTTTACTTTTCTACTTCTTCAGAAAAACTCCAAAAACTGTCACATGAGGAGTCAGGGTTTCAAAATATAATTTGAGTCCCCTGAAAGCTCATAAACACTTTGAGTTTATCTTCTGTCACCTCTTCAAAAAGTGATTTTTCAGGTTCCCACTCACTGGCCTTTTCAAGGTAGGTATGTGATGACAAGCTTATAACCCTAGTGCCTTAAGAGCCTGAGGCAGGATGAACAAGTTTGAGGCCAGCCTCAGCAACTTAGTGAGACCCTGATTTAAAATTTAAAAAAAAATAAATGGGCTAGGTATGGAGTTCAATGTTAAAGGGGTCTTGGGCTCAATACCATAACCAAAAAAAAAAAAAAAAAGGAAGGTCTATGTATATCTTATTTCTTTAATATTTTCTAGTTAATTTTAATCTTAGGCCTTTGAGTCTATGGAACTAATGAGATGTTTTCAGATATATTGTTAGCTCCTGTCCCCAGGATGATTAAAACATTCTTTGGACATTCTAGGAATGGTGACACTCACACAATATCAATTATTCGGAGGCTGAGGAAGGAGGGTTTTAACTTGGAGTCCAGTCTGGACAATTTAACAAGAACCTGACACCAAATTTTAAAAAGAGAGTGTAGCTCACTGGTATAATACTCCTGGGTTAAATTCCCAGTACAAAAATATTACTTCAAGGTATAACTCTAAATACTATTCACCTACTTATTTCTTTCACTTAGCAAAATACCTTAAAATTGAGATAATTCAAGATCCCTGCTAATGAGTAATTTAGTTTCCATGTCATTTAAAATTATAAAGAGTGGGAGGCAGTTTGGCACATGCCTATAATCCTGTGACTTGGAAGGTTGATGCAGGGCAATCACAAGTTCACAGACTAATGGGTATTTTGGAAGAACTGCCTTATATAAGACAATGTCTTTAATTTAAAAAAATAAATTAAAAAGGCTAAGGATATACCTAGTGGTACAGAACCACTAAGTTCACTTCCCAGTAGAGCAAAATCAATTAATTAAATTATATATAAAGAAGAACATATTATATTGATGAAGAGAAAAAAAGTATTAAGGGGCTTACAATTTAGTTAGTGATACCACACTAAAACGTAAGAAGGAATGGAGGGGGACAACTGGTAAGCTAAAAGCTTCAAGGGTTCAAAATCAGAAGATGTTAATAAGGAATACAATAGCCAGTCAGGATAAACTTCTGATACAAAGGTATTAACAAATTACAAAGTAGTGACACTTGCAATTTTCAAAGGTTTGAATAACACTGTAAATTGGTAGCAAAGAACTTGGTAGAGATATCTGAGTCCCAAGTAAAGTTGGAAGAGTTAATATTTCAGTGTAATCAGGTTAACCAGTGAAATTATTAACATGAAAATGCATAGACAGATACAGAAACACAGAGAAGGTGGAAAGAGACTCAACAGATTCTTTTCTGAATTATTCATACAGTGTTGAACCACAGTAAATTTCAGAGAATACCAAATATTTTAAACAGTTTTTTTTATGTAGTGTAAATATAAAGAATATAAAAATACTGGTAAAATGCCCAAGAGATTTTAAAAATATGTTCAGAGTATCAACCTGAAAATAACTGAGGAGTGTACACTAATCTTGTCCAAATCACTTTCTTGTTCTATAAAACTCAGCTGGCATTAGGTTACATGAACTATTTTTGATTCTGAATTCTTGTTGTTATATTATGGTGGCAACAGCAACAAAATGAAAGCTAGTCAAAAACATCACACTATATTACTGACACTTGAACCCCATCATAAAACTTTGAAACCATCTTCATCCATACATTTTCCTGTGACTATAAACACAAACAAATTACAGCACTTTAATATATGTGTAAAGGAAGTGAAGAAAAAAATTACAAAAAAGAAAACCCTAAAATTACCTAGTTTCTGTTTTCATTGGACAGAACTACTCACTGAAAGACATACTGACAGAATTCCTGACTGTAGCATCCTGGCTGATTTTAAACACATCATAAAATAAAAGCTATGAAAAAGGATTATTTTAGTCTGCTGTTTATAAAACAAGAACAAAAACCTTATAGTAAAATAAGTCAAAGGAACTGTGTAATACTTCCTAAGGCTAATAAAAAAGAGCCATTAATCTTTTCACTCTATTTACAAGAAAAAAAAATACCCAAAAATTTGGTCCAGGACTAGGACTCCCTTTGTACATTTAAAACTGTGAGAGGGTACAGAGCAGGAAAATGACCATGATCAGCTAAATGGGAACAACAAAGGCAGAAGTGGACTCTAAGATCAAAGGAGTCTACCAATACTTCACTTCCAAGAAGTTGTTTCTGGATGGCAGAGGGTGCAAAAGCTATGAACATGTACTTCAGGAAAAGTCTAGAACAGCAATTTGCTGCCATGTTTATACCACTGAATAGGTACAAAGAAAAAGCTATTCTAGTTTCTGTACCAATGTCAACTGATGGATAATGTTCAGCAGATTTCACCAGAGACACTGCAGGAGAGAAGAGTTCTGCTTCTGTCTATGCCACTGTTTGGCAGGTGTCTACAGCACCAGGGTCCTGCTCTGCACCAGCCCACAGCTTTCTCTGCACCCTCCCTCCTGAGTCTAAAAGTCTGTAGAACAAGGTGCTGCTGAAATACCTCCTATAAACATGTGTCTCTGGTGCCAGTGAGTGTAATGTTCTAACAAATTTCATCAACACATTTTCTCTGCTGTCCAGTGAGTCATAGACAAGCCCTCTCTGATGAGGCTTGCATCTCAAACCCTGTGTGGGCTATTTGCGTGGTTACTCAATCACAGCCCTACAAGCATAGGTTGCTCTGGCATCATTTATGATTATTTTTTATAGCTCTCTTTACTTCTTTCTAGGCAACAGCCTGTGATACTAATCCTTTACCTTAAACATTCTCTGTTCTCATTACTGTGTGACTTCCCTTTCCTCACTGGACCCAGGGTAGCAGAATCCTGAACACCACCAGAAAGACAGTGGTTGGCAATAAAATGATCTGAAAATATAACATGATCCTTTCTAAGCCAAAGCTTCTATGTTCCCCTGAATTTGACTTTAAGTGCTACATTACACAAATACTCCTGCTGTCCACCTCTGTGACCTGCCTCCCCCAGACCCAAAGCTCCAGGATAAATATGAAGATAAAAATGAACCCCAATAGAGAATAATGTAAAAAGTACCTGAAAGGCCCTCCTCAACCTTGTTAAGGTCATTGAAACAAGGAAGGTCTAAGAAAGTGTTCTCCCCCAAAGAGAAGTTTATACGGACAGGAACCGAATGTCATTTGGGATCCTGGATGGGGTCCTGGAACAGGAAGAGGCAGAACTGAGAATCCAAAGGAAATGCAACTGTGCTTTGTGATAGCCTAGTGAGCAGAACAGGTTAGAAGGACACCAGAGTCCATCACCTCCACAATGCTCTGCAGGAAGTGGAGAAGCTGGGGAAACATAGTCCATGGATGGTCTTTGATGCTGCTGTGTTTTGGAAAATTACTTTTCCTTTTAGAAATCTCAAATCATTATTGGAGGTCCAAACTCTTGAATGGTTCCAAATTGAGTTGAACTTCTAAGTGATTTTATTATCACTCTAGCTGGTCATAAAATTTATGGTAAGTAAAAGATCTAGGTACTGGGGATGCAGCTCAACAGAAGAGCACTTATCTAGCATGCAGGAGGTCCTGAGTTCAACCTCCAGGACCACAAAAGAAAAAAAAAAAAAGAAGTATGTCTTATTTTTGTAATCAAGTAAAAAATGAATAATCACTTCTTCTAGCAAAACGTGTTAGACCCGAAAGAGTGGACACTATCAAAATAAAAATATTCAAAATTTAAAAAATTAAAAAAATAAAAATATTCTCCTCAGAGTGGATTGCACAGCTAGACTATCATGAACAGTAGTGCCTCATTATAAAGTATGTTCATAATAAGCATACATCAAAACAAAAAAGCTTTTACTGACTTTTGACAAGGGAAAATTGACATGGTCTAGCTTAGGAAAGGACATATTAGAAGCATATAATACATCAAACATTACAGGACAAGCTAGGCACTTTAACACCAAGTGCTGTTAACCCAGCACTTGGCAGGCTAAGGAAGGGGGATGACATATTTGGTCAATTATGCAAGACCCTGTCTCAAAATAAAACATTTAAATGACTGGTGATGTATATAGTTCAGTGCTTGCCTCGGACATGCTACAATGGTCACTTGGTTCAATTTTCACTGCCAAAAAATGGTGCAGACTGTGATGGGCTAATAAATTTGGTACCATGAGAATTTTATAGGCCAGACTATAATGGAATTGACTAAACAGACTCCATTTTGCTCTGAGACTCCATGTTACGTGGGAAATAAGTTTCTTCCATGGGAACACCTGGGAACACCCCACCTCTGTGCCCATCATCCGTTACTTGGTGTGACATGTTTAATAATATACAGTGGCAACTCCTAAATTGTAAAGAATTTCTCTCTTTTGATTCCTTTTGCTCCTAAACAATGTACCATGTGAACAGTGATTGCGTGGATGTTAGTAAACATTCTTTAGTTTGTACCTAGGTAAGTGTCATTTTGACCCACTTCCCCCTATGTCAATGCCTCATGTTAATGATTAAAGTGATTTTTAGTATAAGAACCCCTAGAACCCTGTGGTCAGGGCTGTTCTCCCAATAGCCATTTTTTTGAGCATTGTGTGAGACAGTCAGTCAGTTGGCTTAATAAAGACTCTCAAATTTGGACTTGTCAGTGGTGATCAGTCTGTTCTTAAGTTGCACCCCATAACACAGGTCAGACATTTGATCACAGAACAGGGTAGAAGTCTTTATGCCAATCTCCCAAAATGATCAAACTAATTTTACGATGCTCAGCTCATAATATAACATGTCAATCCCCTGCTTCTACTAATTCAAATTTGATAACATTTTAAATATAATAAAAATTGTATGTACTTTGTTAATAAATTCAACAAATATGAGAAGGTATACATGACTTTGATCTGAAAGCCATAGGGACATTGGTATTATGATAAAACCTAGTCATGGCACTTCCTGTGACAATAGGCCCATCCTTTTGATGGCAAGGAAAAAGAGAAAAATTTCCTGATAAATGTACAACTTTAGGAAGACAAATGGATACCCTTTCTAAATTTGAAAATTAGAAAAGAAAATGATTTTCAAAAGATTGCTTTTATAAATATATCAGAATTACAAAAAGCAACTGCTGCCTTGTCTCTTAAATAATATAATGATTTGAGTCCTGAGGAAATTTTATATAGAGTGGTTTTTAAATATCATGCCATATAATAACTGATATTAAATATATCACCATTCTGCTTCTATCTTCTAAAAAGAATTTGAAATTTTTTCTTAGAATATAATCATCTGAATTAGGAAGATTTATTGTGGTGTGTGTGTATGTATATATGTGTGTGTGTTGCTGAGATCCAAGCCAGGGTTTCTGACATGCTAAGTAAGTGTTCTGCCACACTAATATGCACACAGTTAACCCACCCTAAGCTGACTTCTGGTAATGCCCCAAGATGCTCTGCCCCTACCGGCCCCAATCTCCCAACCCACCTTGCCCTGCCCTGACATTCCTTGCCTTGCCCCACCACTCCTTGACCCGCCCTGCCCTGCTTTCCCCTGCCATGAGCAGAGGGTGGCCTGAGCTGAGGGCAGCAACCTCACAAAGACAGGATATGTCACCAATTGGGGTCACTGCCACAGGTTGGGTCAAGTACACGGAGCACCTGGCCTCCCGTCCATGTTTGCCCAGCCCCTGTGGCCTCCCTGTCCTAGATCCCTGACCTCCAGGCCCATACCCCTGGGGTCAGTCTCAGATTGAGCTCCCACTGCACAAAGACACACCAACCTGAGTCCTTGCCGAGGGTGGAGGCCTTACCTGAGGGCGACTACTGAGGCGGCCTTACCTGAGGGCGACAGTAGGCAGCAATACTCACGCGCAGCGGCCTTACTGGAGGAAAACTGCCTTTCCCGAGGGCGGTCCTCCCAGAGGAAAGGGTGTCCACCTGACCTGAGCGGGAGGTCCAGCGAACACAGCAGCACATGGTGCAAACAGCATGTCTTCACCAGCTTTGAAGCAGCCAGACACCAACACGGGACAAGATGCCAAGGCCTCCAGGACACCAGCACACATGGAGTGGGCAGGTCCAGACCTGTGCTGTGCATACACCTGTCCAGCCCGGGCACCACTTGAGAGCTGGGCATGCGCAAAAAACATCAGTGGCCTGGGCACACCCCCATGTGGCTCCGCCCAGTGTGGACTCTCCGTATCTGAGTCCCAAACAACTCGAGATATGCTTTGGGGACTGGAGGCTCCTGCGGGGAGGAGATACCATGAGATCAAAGCACTGCTTCTAACCCTTCTGCCCTTTGGGCACTGGCAAGCATGTGATGCAAAGCGGTCAAGTGAGAATCGCTGCAGAGGTCCTGGGGAAGCAGGCACCTCCACATCCCAGCCGCATCCCAGGGACGGGGCCTCCCACTGCTGGGTGTATTCAGTTTGCTTTCCTGGGTTGGGGACTATTTCCCACAGAGTGAGTTTCTAGAGGCTTTTTTGGAGTATGCTCACTAAAGGGTCTGAAGTTCTCAGGGCTTTCCCATAAGGGGGTGTTTTAAAGTGCCCACTTAGGGGACAAGTGTGGCTCTGCCCACTAGGCTGGGCCCCCCTACCCTGGCACAGCAGTGAGCTGCCCTTGACTCTTGAACCTTCGACCCTCTCTCCAGGGTGTGCACTACTAGGAGCTGCCCACCCAGCCCCACACCATACCAGACCAGTGAGGGTTCATCTGGGAGCCCCCTTTACCCTGCACAGTGCCTGGTCAGTGGGGGTTCATCTGGGAGCCCCCTCCTCCATGGCCCGCTAGTATGTGCTGGGTACTGTGGCCTGGTAGGTCCAACTGCTGGCCAGATGGGTGGGGTTCCTGGGAAATACAGGGGTCATGGGAGAGCAAGAGCTCTGCATTTTGCAGATCTGATTTTAGGGGAAGGTGTGCAGGAAGCAGAAAGCCGCACAGAGTGGAGGGGGCTTCAGTCTGAACCATGCTGAATCCTGCCAACAGAAAGCAGATCCACCTGGTGAACTATGTAGAAGATTACCTGACCTCCGTCAACTCTCTGCCTTTACACCTGATGAGAAATGTCTCAGGGATGCAGGAGATCGAAGTGAAATGCCAAGAAATTCTGAAATAACAGCATGAAAATGATGAGAAGTTGAAATGAGAGACAGATGGTGCCCAAAAATTCTGAGTGCTGTGTTGCATCCAGAGAGCCCTGATTTGGAGCCAGAAGCTGTGTTATGAGAAGATTCAGATCCTGAGTCAGATAATGGAGCTGGCAGAGAGCCAGAACAGACAAGTGGACCATCATGTGGAAGTCTTGGAGACACCTCAAGAGATCGAGGACACCACTGGCAACAGCTGCAATGCTGGCCAAGAGAAGGCAAAGAACAAGACCATTGCACAGGCAGAAAAGATGAATTACAAGCATACCCTGTGGCCACTCAACAATGTGAATCAAGTGATGAATATATCTAATAATAATCATGACCACGATGACATCACCTCAGGAACACCCAAGGAAAAGAATGCAAAGACCTCAAAGAACAGGCTTCACAGCCAAGGCACAGAAGAAAGCAAACCCTGAAAACCTTCCCAGTGATGCAAATGAGCCCACATACTGTCTGTGCAATCAGGTGGCCTACAGAGAAATGATACTTTGCATAAATAACAAGTGCCCCCACCGTATGGTTCTACTTCTCCTACTTGGGACTCAGTCACAAACCAAAGGACAAGTGGTACTGTACCAAGTGTCAGGGCAGAAATTAGGAAATGATGGGCAAAGTATTGAAAAAGTCCAAAAAAAAAGAAAGCCTTTAAGAGGTAGTTGGTGGACATTCTCTCGTAGAACAGTATCAGCCCATATGTGTATTGCATTGCTCCCTATGTTGAGATTTGTGAATTGTCAAATGTATATTTTCAAGAAATGTTAGAAAAGGTGCAGTTCCCTTATTTGGGAAGGCAGTGATTCTCTCAGCCTTTCATTTTCACTGGTCACATGTGTGAGAAGACAGTGTGTTTTGGATCAATATTTTAGAAACTACAAATTATAGGTTTGAATTAAACACTTTTAAAAAAGTGTTCACATACCTTCCTGAAGTCCTGCCTCCCATGTCCTTGGTAAGCAGTTACTAACCCTGAGCCCCTCACCTCAGTTTCCTGCATATGGACCTTCAACTCCCCGAGACCTTGGCCTGACTGGGGAATGGAGCTTTGAACAGCCAACAAGTGCATCAAACTCAACAAACTGAAGATGTGCACTCAGTGTGCTTAAGCATCCTGCAACACATTACTCAAAGGAAAGACTTGAGGAGGAAAGAATGGCATATTGATCAGGCAGCTAGGAAAGCCCTGCCACTACTGATTCTGATTGAAGACTACCCTTACAGATTATCTAAGGTACACTAGAATTAGAACAACCTCGATGTTCAGGTTACTATTTTCCATGGAAAATGATCATGTACACAGTGTTTAGAAAGGACACACTAGCAAGATCAAAGCTTCAACTCATAAAATAACAAGAACCAAATTGCTGGTAAGGCAGCCAAATATTCAGTTCAACATCATTTCGAGTCTAAGGTGCGAGTGCATACCCAGGGCTCTGAACTATGCAAATCTCTACTCATTGGCCTTCTGTAGTGTAGTTTTGGGTCACAGATTCATGTAGTCCCATCTTTGGCTCTCTTGTCTTTGCCTAGATCACTCCTAAATGATGGAGTTGCAGAACAATTTTACAGGATTAGTTTTATGCTATTCCAAGCAGAAATTTCAGCACATGAAAATATCTTACCATAAGAAAACTAAGTACAAATACTAATCTAAGTTAGGAAGAAGGCTAAAGTTGTTGAACATCTGTTTTGACCTGCCTTCCTTTCTTCATGTATTTTTGTTTCCCCTTTTGCTATAGCACTTTTTCACAACTAGATTTCTAATGAATTACCATTAAACACAGTTTTTTTCTCTTTTTTCTTTTTTTTTTTGTGCTGGAGATTTAACCCAGGGCCTTTTACATGGGGGGCTTGCACTCTATCAACTGAGCTATATCTCTAGCCACTATTTTATTATTAATAAGACTACTAATATGTACTTTGTTAATAAAAAGTACCAATGTTATGAGAATAGTTGGACTGTAAATAATCAAGCTAGCAGCTCTTTATCTTCCTGGGGTACACACAACTCAGGGGGTCACCCACCCTCACCCTCAGACCATTTCTGAGTGTGTCTCCATTTAGCATTTTAAGCATATCATTAAATTCTTGTGTATGTGTATTGCTACTGTTTGTAACCCATAAAGAGTGGGTGCATTCCTAATGTGTTCATTCTTTCTCCCTACAGCCTGGTACAGGGTTTGCTACAGTATTAATATTTTACACACATTGTTTTCTACAATAAGAATACCTATTGTTGAATGGTAATTTAAATTATTTTATCTTCTAGAATTAGAGATCTAATTAGACTTTAATGTAGATGGCCCATGGATAATGTATTCCTAGAGTTCTTCATCTATTTTTAGAGCAAGTCTGGTCCTAGCCATAGTGGAAATACTTGTTCTAATTCTTCATACTGGGTGACTACAATTTTATTATTAAGCAGAAAATACTCCAAGTATGCTATACTTGTTTGTCACTCTGTTGACAGTACTGTGTAAGCAGAAGCCTTGTTATATCAGAAATACTCTGTTAATTAAATGCATGTCATTCAGCCAATTTCAATGAGCTTACCATGTTCAACATATAAACTGCTCTCATCATCCTTTGGGGTCATGCCTCCTGCAGGCATGACATTAGCATTGCCATATTTTCTTCAGCCTCAAGGGTTAGAGGTCTCCATTTGTTGCCAGTATTGCCATAAAACACCTAATACCTTCCTGACACCTTTTTGGTTTGAGGAATTTTTTTTTGAAGTGCTGGGGATTGAGCCCAGGGCCTTGTGCTTGTAAAGCAATAACTCTACCAACTGAGCTATATCACCAGCTTGTTATTTTACTTTTTAAAAATATTTAGTAATTTCCTATGACCTGTGCTACATAATAGGTTTCAATCATGCTTTGTAGAGCCAAGCCAAGTTTGTTTTATGTCTCTCATTTTTTTCACAGTGTCTGGCAAAATCCCCAAGTTAATATCCCACTAAATGTGGAACTGGTTTATTCTGCAGTTTTATTTCTTTGTACTATTTCAGTTGGGTACATCACCTCTACCAACTCACCAGCCCAAGAAGCAAAAACAATAACAAAACAGTGAAACAAATACTACTTCTTAAAGAATTATCTTCAATGTACTTAATTTTTCTCTATTTGAAAACTAAAAGAGCATCATCACATTTCCTTATTAATTAAAAAAAACAGTTTGTTGAGAAGATGATAATTGTATTAGATTGTGAAGGCTTCTACAACAAGATACCCAAAACTGAGGGCCTTGTAAATAAATTTATTTCTTATGGCTATGCAAACTAGGAAGCCCAAGATCAAGGGATTCAGTATCTGGTAGGGCTTGCTCTGGTTCACAGACAGCAGTTTCTTACTGTCCTCACATGGAGGAAAGGGGCAAGACAACTCTCCCCTAATGACCACCCAGTGAACACACCTTATACCATTACAGTGGTAATTAGGTTTCAACATGTGTGTTTTAGGAGAACATACACTTGCAGACCATAGCAGTAACATCTTCTACAGTACAGTGAGTTTGAAAATGAAGGACAAAGTATAAGACTCCAGATTCCAAAAAATGATAATCCACCAGGCATCACCTGCCATTAAGCCCAGTGAATCAGGAGACTGAGGCAGGAGGATTACAATTATGAGACCAGCCTCAACAACTTAGCTAAAATATAAAAAAAGATTGGGAATATAGCTCAGGAATAAAGTGCCCCTGGGTTTTTTCCCTATTACAAAAATAAGCAATAACCCTATGTCTGTATAATTTATAAACTGGGGAAATTAAAAGTGATATTGGGCCAGGTATAGTAGTACATGCTTATAATTCCAGCTACTTGAGAGAGAGACAGAAGGATCACAAGTTCAAGGCCATCATGGAAAATTGTAATAAGACCCTATCTCAAAAAAAAAAAAAAAGAAAGAAACTGAGAATATAGCTCAGAGGTAGATTGTCCTTGGGTTCACTCCTCATTGTCACACACACACACACACACACACACACACACACACACAATCTTGGAGTTGACAAAGGCAACTCTATTTTTGAATAGAGAATTTGTTGAATCCTTTGAATATTGGAATTTAATTTAAAATTGTAAATGTCTTTTTGGTACTGTTTCACTGTTTTCATTTGAGTCATTACATATTGAGAAATCCTGCAGCCAAAACTCCAGATCAGGAGCTAATGGGATAAGAGTAGCTTACCCTCTAGAGAAAAGTGAAAAAGATAGCTAAGGCTTTAAACCACGGTTCTAAGAAGTGTGATCTGGGACCAGCAACATCAAATTTCAAAGGAACAAACTACTACAAATTCTCAGGGCCAACTTAGCAAACCTTTTGCACAATTCTCATAACACGTTAAAGAATGAGATCCATTAGTTCAAACCACTAACTATCAAGCATTTTATTTTTATATAAATATGTGATTCACAGGTAAGAGAAAGTAGAAAATAGACTTGCTTTTGCAAAAATGCTCCATTTCAAATATTGCCAAAGTCTGTAATGGCTGAGGAAATTGCACTCATTGTTCAGGGACACACTGCAGTATTTCTTGCTCTGTGAACCACACTGGACCACAGCATGCTGTTGCATTGCTGCACATGCTTCCTGGTGACAGGTGCTTTTGTGGATGTGACTGAGAAGACTACAGAAGCAGTCCTTTCCCTACAGTAAGACTGCCCTGAACTGTGTGCATCACAGCTGCTGTACTGGGTCTTGACTGTTAGTAGGTGTTTTTTTCTTTTTCCTTCTGAAACAGCTCAACCAAAATGCCAAGTGGATAGCAGACTTCTGTGGTTTCCAAGTATTTTGTAACTATATTATCTGAAACTCCCTAACACTTTCAGAATAGGTGACAAAGTTTATGTAATGTTATTTTACAAATAGTCTTTAGAAATAGCAACTTGTACTCTAAGTGAAAATCACCCTTGCAAGACACATAACAAGTGCAAATATACACACTTTGCTGTAGTGTACCATTTCCTGCACAAAAAGTATTCATTGAAAAATACTTAATTGCAAAAAAGTTTAATCCAAAAGTTGTTTTGAGCTGCTTAAGTTCAGTAACTATTGGAATGTAAGGGATTATATTGCAATTGAAAATAAATTATGTCAATATACTTTCCTAAAATCATTTAATCTTAAATGAATTCTTCAAAAATTCCTGCCATGTTTAATGCTAAAAATAAACATTGGTATGGGTAAATAGCTCAGTTGATAGAGTGCTTGCTTCACAAGCACAAGGCCCTCGGTTCAATCCCCAGCACTGCAGAAAATAAACTAAACAAATAAATAAATAAATAAAACATGTCTGTACAGTTTATATCTAATTGGAAATTAACTCAAATATAATCTCTAATAACTTTAAACCATAGTATATTTGCATATGTGATAAGTGTACATAGTGTATGTACTTCATCAGACAATACATTATCAAAGACATTTATATGGTTGTTTTCAGTCTCGTTTCTGCAGTTTGTGAGAATTCACTTTGAAATACCTTGCCTGATAAAGAATGTTAGCCACTGCTAATGCCTACATCTATTTTTCACTCTTCAGCTGGCTAAGTCATTTTAATAAAGAAAATGTACATATAATCTCTTTGTTCACTGGAGAAGTCAAAATTTCCTGCTTGTATGTTAATGTGGCATTAAATTAGACAAATTATATTTAAAGTCTACAAAATTCATTCTTTTAAAAATTTATTTTTCAAATAATCTAAGAGCTGGGAGGACATGAAGAAGAGAAAAAAAATTAAAGCCACTTGACTTTATTTAGTCAAATTCACATAGGCTAAATTAACAGGTTGTTTTTCTTCTTCTTCTCCTCTTTTTTTTAAATAGTAATAGAGTTAGGACCCAGGGCTTCACCATAGCTAGATGAGAACCTACCCCTTGAATACATCCCCAGCATATTTTTATATTTGAAACAGGGTCTCACTAAATTGTCTAGCTGACCTCAAACTTGTGATGGCCAGTGCTTCTTATTCTTTGGTATCACCTGCCTGTACTATCTTATTATTGCTACTCTTACAGCTGTGTTCACATTTAATTTGTGTTGACATTTCTGTCCAGATAGTTTGTGGGAACGTTATCAGGAGCAAAAAACCTAGCACAGTCACCTGCTGGTGGTGGCCACTCAATTGAAAAGTAGTGGGTTGGAATTTCCACAATATGCAAATATTCAGGGAAAGAAGGAAAAGTATAGTTGATTGATTCATTAAACAACTTTGTATTACATTGTAGGGTGTACTGGGCATGAGAGAAACAGCAGGTAGTAAGTCTGAAAAGGCCCATGTCTTGGAAGTCATGTTTTAATAAGTTATATGCAAGATGCGATTAAGGAATACTAGTAGAAAATTTGAATTCATTTGGGCAGCCCCTTATGTTTTCCAGAGAGGTTATTAATTGTAACTTGGAAATTATACAAGATTTAATATTGATATGCTAAGTTTTAAAATAAATAACAAAAATATCAACAAATTAAGCTTTTTATAAAACAATAACCATTTCTAATGTAATGCCTTCAATAAACAAAATGATGACTCTGCATACATACACTCTATTAACTGAGTACCCCAAGTATTCTGCATATCTTCAAAGAACTAAGAAGACTTTTACACCTGTGTAGCCTTTATGAGCTATGTAGCCTCTATGACCCAAATAGCTATTATGACCAGAATATCTTCCATGACATCTGTAGGGTTTATGACCTAAGTAGCCCATATGACCTGTATAAATCTCATGGCTTGAGTATCATTTATGCCTGGGTAGCCTCTGTGACCTGAGTAGACTGAGTAGGCTCTGTCACCAGCATAAACTCTCTAGGACTTTTGAAAGTCTCTATGGCCTATGTAACTTCTATGTCCTGAGAATCCTCTGTGACCTATCTAGCTTGTATGACCTGAGTAGCCTCTATGACCTAGAAGGCATCCTTGGCCTGAATAGCCCCATGATCTGAGTAACCTTTTGTAACTGAGTAGCCATAACTTCTACAACATGCATAGCATATGTGGCTTCCACAACTTCTCTTTCTGGAATAGTCTGGTGTTAGTAGCCTCTATTTTCTGTATAACATGTATGAACTGAAAGTCTTCCATGATTTTCATATATTCTATGACTTAAGTGGCTTATCTGGCATGAGTAGCTCTTATGAATTATGTAGCATCTATGGGCTGAGAAGAATCTTATGCCTGTGTACCCTCTATGTGCTGAGTAGGCCCTATGACCAGTATAACCACTATTATCTCATGCCTCTAAAACTTGTATGGAATGTGTAGCATCTATGACCAGTATAACATCTAGGACCTCTATTTCTTCCATGACCCACTCAGCCTTTATGCCCTGGACAGCTATCATTACCTATATCACCTTTGGATGGAATAGCCTCTATGACTGGCATTGCATTTGTGACTCCTGGTGTTTCTATGGCACAAGTTCAGCAAAGTCCTTATTGCCTACATATTCTCCAAGACTTCCAATTCCAAATTGGACAAAGTAACCTCTTTAACCTGTGTAACATCTATAAACTATGTGTCTTAAATGGCCTGCATAGACATTAAGACCTAGGCAATGTCAAGAATATATGTATCTCTATGCCCTGTTTAGCCTCTTTGTTTTGTGTGGTCTCTATGGCCTTAGAGCTAGGGCCATACCTTCTATGCCATGAATACCTACAAGGCCTTGACCTAGAACTTCTTAGCCATAGTGGCTAGGTAGCCTCTATGACCAGGGTAGCCTTCATGATCTTTGTAACACTCATTACCTTCCTATCTGCAATGACCTGCATAGCCTCTATGATCTGTGTAGCCATTATAACTTTCATAGCATCTATGCATGAGTAACCTGTAGGACATGAACAATCCATATAGCCTGTTTTTAATCAATGGCCTTATTAGCCTCTATGGTCTGCACAGCCTATATGAATCTCATAACCTTTATGGTCTAAAAAGTTTAATTAATTTAGTATCCACTATGAATTTTTAGATTTTATGCCCTGAGAATTCTCTGGGAACTGTGTGGCCTCTATGACTTTAGTACTCTCTATGACCTGCATAGACTATATATCCTTCATCACCTATTATGACCATGAAAGGTGCTATGTCCTTTGTACCCTAGAAGAGCTGAGTAGTCCAAATTACTTCTTAGCCTCTATGGCCTTAGTAGACTAAATGACCTTAGTGTATTCTATGACCTCAGTAGGTTCTGTGATCCACAGAATCTATGTTCTTGAGTAGAGCCTACGAACAGTATAGCCTTTATGACCTATGTATCCTTTATTGTTTGAGTAGCCTAAATGACCTGCAAGTCTCTATGACTTTATTGGCCTATATAAACTTAGCCTGTATTAACTGACTAGTCTCTATTAACTATGAAAACTCTGTGTCATAAAAGCCTGTATGTCCTCTGTAGCTCTATGGGATTAGTAGATTATATGATCTCTGTATCATCTTTGGCTTATATATTCTTTTGAGTATGAAGTTTTTATGGCCAGTATATCCTCTTTGGTCTGTGTAGCTTCACTTCAATAGTATCACTTCTATTTCCCATGTTCCTTCTGTGACCTGAGTAGACTTTATAAATATTGCAACCTCTATGACCTGTATAAATCTATGGAATGAATAAATTCTATTTCCTGCACAGCCTGTATGACCTGTGCATTTCTTAAAACGTGTGTAGCTCATTTGGAATCAGTATTCTCTAGAAAAACAGTATCCACTAAGACCATTGAAGTCTATGGCCTGTATAGCCACCTTGAACTGCATAGACTCTATGAACTATGTAGCTTTTATGGCCTGAGTATTCTCCATGGCCTACAGAGTCTCTATTAAGTGCATAATTTCTATGGCCTAATTAGACTCAAGTATCTATGTAGCCTCTTTGGCTTGAATAATCTTATGTACTGAGCACTCTGTCTGGTTATAGTAGCCTTCATAATCTTCATAACCTCTGTGATTTCTTATAGCTCTGTTGCCAAAGTGGGTTCTATGCCCTTGGGTAGCCTAAATAGTTTGAGTACCATCTTTGGACTGTATAACCCTTAAGACCAGAGTTGGTTCTGTAAACTGTGTAACCACTGTATGTAACCTGCCTCTCTTCTATCAGCTAAGTAGCATCTGTAACCTATATAAGTTTTGTGACATAGTAGCTTTTAACCAGCATACACTAAATTACCAGTGTAATCAAGATGGCCTGAGAAACCTAAATGTAGGATAATGGACTTTGTAGTGTGAATGACCTTTTTATCCATATGATTTTTGTAGCCCCTCTGAACTTCATAGCCTCTATGTTCTTGTAGCCTCTATGGCCCAGGAATCCTCTTTGACCTGAGTGGCTTTTATGGTTGGCACAACCTTTATGACCTAAGGAAACTCTTTGACTAGTAAACCCTCTGTGATCCCTACAGCCTTTGTAACCTACAAAGACTCTAGATCCTGAGTAACCTTTATGGCCTACATGCCCTCTATGTCTTGAGTAGCCTCTATGACCTGCATATACTCTCTGACTTGTACCACTTCTATGATCTGAGTACCCAAAAGGATCATAAAGTTCATATGCCCTGTGCTGTTTCTATAGCCAAAATAGCTTCTAGGACTTGCATGGTCTTAATGACCTGTGTTTTTTCTATGGTCTAAACAATCTCTATAACCTCCATAACCTTATGAACTGAGAAACATAAATGACCTCAACAGGCACTATGAACTTCATAGCCTCGATGAATCATGTAGCCTCCTTGACCTGCATAGGACTTATATGCACAGTAACCTACCTGGCCTTAGTAGTGTCTAGGTCCTGTTAACCTCTGTGAATTTCATACCTCTTTGACTTGCATAGACTGTATGATCTCTGTAGACTTTATGATTTTTACTGCTTACTCTCTGACCTAAGCAACCCTCATAACCTCTGATTTATGCAGCCATTATGGTCTGTGTAGCCTCTATCAACAATGTAACCACAATAACATTCAGAGCCTCCATAATCTGTGAATCCCCCTGCACCTGCATTGCCTCTAAAAGCTGCATTGTCATTATAATCTCAGAAGTTTTTTAACCTGCAAAATTTCTATGATATGTATAATATTATCTGTAATATGTATGTTTTTCATGACCTACCATAGACTCCCACCTATGACTAATGAAATTAAAATGCCAGTGGTAGATAGTCTGAGACCATTACTATTCAAACAAGGGAGCACAAAATTCGCCAGAAGGTGGAGAAAAGTTTATCATTGGGAGCAAATTACTTGGAACCAGGTTGGAGTCAGTATTTTAGGTTCACAGGCACAATGCTACACACATTGTTGAGTATTTCAATGACAAATTTGGAGGTTTTTGGAGTCTCCTTTGTGACCTGTTTGGCCTCTATTACCCAAGTATCCTCTATGACCTGAGAAGCATCTATGATGTAAAAGAAAGAAATTAAATGTATACAAATAGGTAAAGAAGAACTCAAACTATCACTATTTGCCAATGATATGGTTCTACATTTGGAAGGTCCAAAAACTTCCACTAAAAACTTCTGGAACTAATAAATTAATTCAGCAAAGTAGCAGGATATAAAATCAGTACCCATAATTCAAATGCATTCCTATACATCAGTAATGAATCCACTGAAAGAAATAACACTACACTGTTCATAATCATCTCAAAAAATAAAATGCTTGGTAATCAATCTGACAAAAGTGGTGAAAAATCTCTGCAATTAACACTACAGAACACCAAAAATAAAGAAATTGAAGATCTTAGAAGATGGAAAGACCTCACATGTTCCTAGATAGACAGAATTTATTTTATCTTTTCATGTTAATCCCATAATTTTTGAAAGTTCTGTTCATGGATTTTTACCATCTTCTCTATGTGGTCAAGTTTTTTTTTCAACATTAAATATTTTGACTTCATTGAAGTTCTGTCTTCCAAATGGTCTAGACTGTGAGTGATATTTTCCTTTGAATTTACAATTGACTAATTTATACTTGATGATTCCTTCATTTTGCAGATTTCTGCTTGTTTTTTTCACAATCTCTAACTCTTTATTGGTCTTTCACTTCCTGTATTTCTCTATGATTTAACTCTGTATACCATCCTTTACTTTGCAGATCAAACTATGGGCATTCTAAACTTCTTGGACATTTATTCTATTGTGTTGTCAGTGGCTTCTCTTATTGGGACATCCTGGTTTGTGGTGTTTGTTTCCTTATTTTTTCATGTTGTAACCCCAGTTGCAGCCAAACCTATAGGCACCCTTGCACTGAACCTCCAGGTCCTGGCTCGTGTTCCCAGACAGGGGCATTTTGCCCCAAAATGACAGTGAGAGCAAACCATTGGCACCCCACACAAGCCAAGGCTCTGACCAGTGTCTCAAGATGTGTATGGCCATGTGCAACCAAACCTGGAGTGTCCCTGGCAGCAGATTCCCGAACAGTGGTAGAAGTGGTAGTAGCAGGAATCAGTGGCAGCTGCCAGGGGTCAGCAGACCTGCAGACATTGGTGGTGTTGGCAACAGGTTGGAGAATTCTGGCAACAGTGGTAGCAGCAGTGACTGTGGTTGCAGTTGCAGCAGCACCCAGAGAGGAGACCTCCAGGTGACTTCCTAGGAGTAGCAGTGGCTTTGGTGGCAGGAGTGTCAGTGGTAGCAGCAGCAGAAGCAGCAGTGTAGATAGCAACCAGGCATCTGAGGCAGCGATGAGGGTAGCAGTGACCTCTGAGTCATGTCGACTGTGACAGTGTCAACATTGGCAGCAACACTCAGAAAAAAGACCACTGGGCACCTGTAGCAGTGGCTTCAGTTGAGCTGTGGCCCAAGAGAAAGCTTCAGGAAAATGGCAGCAGTGCCTGTGGCAGCAGCGCTCAGGTAAAAAGTTCTTGAGCACTATTGTCCTTCAGTCTGATTGGAGAAGTTTGGGGTTATAATCTATGCAATTGCCTAATTTTAAAATTGGAGCAACCAAAGGGAATGACTATAATTAAAATGCCTACAGATGTAGCCAATTAAGGCTATATTCTGAAAGAGGATCACCAGACTTTTCATTTCTCACAGTAGCATCCATGGCATGCATAAATTCTGTTACACATGTGACCTGTATGATGTGCATCTAGTCTATGGCCTATCATTTGTACCCTGCGTAACCTCTAGAAACTGAGTAGTTTAAAAGACCTTAGCATCTTGAACTTATGTAGCCTCTATGTTCTTCACACCCATAGTATCCTGAGTAGCAGAAATGACCATATTATTCCTGATGAACTTTGTAGTGTGTATAAATTGAGTAACTTAAATAAGCATATTAGCCCCTATGACTTGTGTAGTCTTTGTGGCCTGATTATACTGTATGACCTACATGATCTTTTTGACTTTCACAGTATCTATGGTGGAGTAGCCCAAATGTTCTGAAAATCTGGTATGACTTCCATACCCAGTATGGACTACATACCCTCTGTGTCTTATATAGTCTCTATTGCCTGTGCACCCTCTATGTCCTGATTTAACAAAGGGATCCAAGTAGCCTTCATTACATGTATATATTCTTTGACCTTTATAGCTTCCATGACCTTTGGAATCTCTGTGTCCTGAATTGCCTCTGTGACCCATGTAGCCTCTATGATCATTATAGTCCATATGTCCTTCATAACCTTTATCACTGAAGAGCCTCTATACCCCAGGTAGCCTCTGTGACACAAGTGCAGTCTATGACCAACTCAGCCTTTATTACCTACAAATCCTTTCTGGTCTTCATTGTGAAATGTACTTAGTAGCCTCCATGACCTTTATAAGGTGAGTAGTCAATATGACCATTAAAAGTAGCCATTATGACCTGGGTAAACTATGATTGCGTACATACCCTCTATAGCCAGTGGAGCTTTTGACTGAAAATTTGGTTCTTGTTCCCAGTGCCTAGTCAATAAAGATAATAAGAGTTTTGAAAGAAGGAAAAATAAGGTTTATTGCTTTACATGCAGTGGAGTAACATAGAGAACTCCTGTCCCAAATGCTCTGATTCTGCCTATCAGGGAGAACAGAGGGTTTTCAAAGGCTACAATCCAGGTCTTTCCTGCAGGCTATTGTGATTCACTTGCTAGTTTGGGGAGAAGCCATTCTTTCAATCTTCTTGTGCCATCCCTGAAATCTGAATAACTTGGCTCCTCTGTTGGGTATGCGCTCAAATACAGATAACTTGTCCTCAGACAGGGAAAAGGTAATCTTGTTCTTCCAAGATTAGGAGGTTAGAAAAGGGAAGAGTGTGAAAAGATAAAGAAAAACATGTCCATTTAAAAATAAGCCTCAGTGGCAGTGCAGTAAGACTATATTGAAATCATTAGTTGGACCACTGTTACTTAATGATCTAAGCAGCCCAAATTACTTGAGCAGTCTGTGTGACTGGTATGACTTGAGTAATCTCTATGGTTTGAGTAGATTAAATGACCCAAAATACACTTTTCTATATTTTCAATTAAAAGTTTTTCTATATTGTTTTTCATTTGTAATTCTTCAGTCCATTTTGAATTGATTGTTGCATATGTTATAGAGAGGTGACTATTTTTATATGGATTTGTATTTTTATATGGATTATCAATTCTGATGTGGTCTTGTTAGGTGCTAATGTGAGTCAACAAGGTCCTCATTCTAACTCATGGTTTACTGTGAAAGATAACCAATAACAACCCACATGTTCTTCCTGCTCCTTCCCACATGTAAGCAATGAACAACTTTATTTCCAGGATAGTTGGGTGATAATGATAGGACATAGGTGCTTGGACCTACTCTTAATGGGGCATTTCATTTACACTAACTTCATAAAGTTTCCATACCATTCTGTCTTTGCTAGCATAGGAAAAAGATTTGACAGGATGCACTCTGTTCTCTGAGGTTTCATTAGAATTCATTTGTAAAGCATTTACATATACTGGGGAGTGGGGTGTGTGGTGGGAGTGTGATATAGGGTAGTTGTAACTACCAGCCCAATTTCTTTATTGTTTTTGGCTTATTTATTATTTCAACAACATTTTAAGTCCATTTTAATAATATTCAATATATATTTGTTAGTCTCTGCTATTCATGGTTATTTTTGTATAAAATGATCAATTACATCTAAGTTTACAAGTTTGTTAGTGTAATGTTATTTGTTGCATCCTAATTAAAAAAACTCAACTGAATTTGTTGTTTTCTATTCCTCTATTTCCTGTTAATGCTCATGCCTTTTCTGTTCCCATTTAAAAGTCAATGTAGCTATTGGCCTGTTAGTGGGTTTTGATTAAAATGACAGCTTTTAAAAAATTCTTTCTCTTCATCTTGGTTTTTAATTATAACTTTATATTTTCACAAATGGTACTTTTATGTTTTTTCTTTACGTTTTTTGCCATGTTGTGATGGTGCCCAGGACCTCACATGTGCTAGAAAAGTGCATTACCATTGAGATACATTCCCAACCCTAGTACATTATATTTGTCAGTATATTTCATAATTTTGTGTTCTTATTTCTCTCTTTTCATGCCTTTCTTCTGGGTTCACTTCCTTTTGAGAGTGAGCATGTTCCAGTAATAAACTGTTTTTGTTGTTTATCTGAAAACATCTGTTACTCTGTTTTGTCTTTACTGCTGAGGACTATAGTACACATGGGAATAGAATTCCAGAAAAGGTGATTTTTCCTCCTTCTTGGGACAGCATCTCTTTATGTTCCCCAGGTTGACCTTGAACTCCTTGGTTTAAGTAATCATCCTACCTCAACTTCCCAAGCAGCTGTGATTTCAGGTACCAGGTATAAGAAAGGAAATTTAAGAAACATTTCTTTATTATGAATCCCACATTTAATAATTAGACATATTGTGTGGTTATTTGAAAAAATGCTCATCGTCCTCCAGAACGACTTTTGCTTGTTTTGTTCTCTGTTGTATCCTCAGTCCTAGAACAATATCAGACACACAGTTTCTAACTCATTATTATCATACAAAATCATTATCAATGGTTCAATGAACTTAGAATGGTTTTGGTATATCTTTGCTTCACTTTCATTTTTTGCCATTTCCTCTATTACCTAATTCAGTAAACTGCATTCTACTGCATATTTAATTCTGAAATTTAACCAAAAATTCAATTCTCCTTTCCTGATTATTTACAAAATCCAAAACACAATGTCTTTGTGAACATTGTCATTCATGATAGACTTGTGATGTCAATACTCTCAAACAATAGGAGAAGGCCATGAAGATACAGCTGTGTGCCCAAGTCACCTTATAAGAGAAACTACCACACAGACAACTCACTACTTATATAAAACCACTGGCCTGACATGCTGTCTTGCAGCCCACTTCTATCAAACATTTAGCTCTTCCTCTAAGATTAGATTTAGTTATTTTAGATTTAATAGTTAATGACTAATAATTGTAGCCATTCAACAATCAGAGCTCACTATGTCTCAAATAACTCCAAAGTGCCAATAATTATTTTTATAATATACTTAAACTGTGCATTTTTCCAATGAAACCCCAAATATTCCTTTGTTCCTTGGGTATACCAGAAGCCACCCTGGCCTGGAACTAGTTGTTGTATGTTGAAATCATATTCTTTGTTATTTTCCAAATTAAAACTTCTTATTCTTTGTTATTTCCTAAATTAAACCTTCTTGCATAAAGATTCATTTGTATCCCCCACACCTTTGCCATCTTTAAAGATAGCCTTCTAATAAAATTAAGTATGATTTTCTACCTGGCTAATAACCTCACCAAAAGCTAGTGACCATAATTGGTACTGAAGCTTAGATGATAAGGAAAACCAACATGGTTAATGGGGAATGCTGATAATTTGTATTGGCTATATTTGAAATACATGTATTATGAGGAACTTAGCAGTTCTGCAGTAGAACAAATTTTTATGGATGCTTGCTATGGTGATTTCTTGTGCCAGTTGTTCAAAACTGTGTTTCTGTATTCACTGGGTGGTCATACATTTGTCTTTGTGGTTTAGATACAATTTTTAAAAATCAACAGTGAAAAAGTACATCATCAGAAAAAGTACATTCTTATTAGAAAAATGAGTTCTGAGATTCTATTATTTATGAAATTTATATTGAAAATATACTCCCACAAAATGTTGATGTACTTTTGCCATCCATATTGGTGAAACAATTGAGCACAAGAAATCTAAGCATTCAATTCTGTTCAAAAAGGATCAGTGTAAAACATGAGATGTGTGCAAATACATGGTTTAGCAAGTATAACTGTAGTAATATGTTTAAAGATGTTCAAACTCAACCCAAGATAATGTTTCAAGATGTATTTTGCTCTATTTTTATCTTTAAGTTTTTTATGCACTGACAAATGTGAATTAATAAGTGATACATGTCAAATAAATAAGTAAATAAAAGGAAGATAAAGGAAGATCAATAGAGTAGAGGAAAGTGAATAGAGGGAGAGGGAGAGAGGGAAAGCTGAAGGACGCTATACACCAAAATGGAGTAAATAAAATTCCACACTTGTTTGATTTTCTCCAAATGAACCCAATTACTATGTATGACTGTAATTCTCTAAGTAAAAAAAGAAAGAAAAAGCAATATATGGCAGTTTTATTAGAACTCCACAGATAATAAAACAAATCCAGTTTATACCAATACCATCACATACTTCAAATAAAAAGTCAATTAATTCCTGAAAAAGGTTATTTTTATTTAATTTATGAAATCAAAACAGCCACTAGAATTTCATTTAGTCAAAATTTAATCTGAGATCACTCTGAAAGCTAAGTTGATATTTGTTATCATATTCTATCAACTGAAACAGAAGCTGCAGCTATCAATGTCTTCACACACACAGAAGCACCCACACAGACACCCAACATAGACTGAATGAAACAGAATTATAAAATTTTAATTCTGTAGATCATGGGAGAAAACAACAAAAATTTCTGCATGTTATTATGTCTTTTTGCTCTTTGGAGCCATTATCAGTAGCTTTTAAAAATGTCTGCCCTTTGAAGAACTATTTTATAAATCAACCTAAAGATGTCAGTGTGACATTTAATATTTTATAAACAACATCCTATATTTTAGTTGAAATTTACTCAGTAGAAATTTTAGTCAAATAATAAGTTTAATGGGCAGCTAAAATATAATCCTTTAAGCTTTTAGCCCATTGAGATAATTCAGAACAAAGCTTGAAATATGAAAAAAAAATGGAATGACTTTCTCATAAATATTTATGAAAAAAGACACTGGAAGGGAGGAGCAGAAAAACAGTACCTGCAAAAATTTAGGTTTTGAAATATTCTCCTATTCTCCAAGAGCAGACCCAGATGGCACCGACTGCAGCTTCTGCCTCAAGTCTCTAGGTGGTGTAGTTGGTGCAGAAAGTCACTGGATCCTCCGTGAAATTGCAGGCGGGCAGGCAGGGTGAGTTTGAAACTAGAAGAGCATGAAGGGGCGGGCCCAGGGTGGAGTCGCCTCTCTCCAACAATCCGTGGAGGATGGCAGGCACAGCAGAGGTCCTACCGGCAGGTGTTGTGGGCCTGTGCTTGGGCCATGGCCCCAGTGTTTTCTCCTTGAAGAGCCTGCGTGGGTTGGGTGCTCTTTGTTATAAGTGAGAGATGCCAGCAGTCAGGGGAAGGGGTATGTAGAGCGGATGTCACCAACCGTCTCTTCAAGGGCTTCAAGGGCTTCAGACACCTCTCTGCAGTTCTGCTGCTCCCCTGCTGAGCTCATTCCTGCCAAGGGGCAATCGACATGGCCTACCCACCAGGGCGCCTGGGGTACTCTGCTCTTTGTTCGGCTGTGGCATGGTGCCCCCTGAACAGGCGGGTCTGGAGTGACCCCAGGGGAGCGACCCCGTTTGCCCACCCTCTGGGGCCCCGTTCAGCGCAGAAGACCCTTGGCCCAGCATGCAGTGGTGGTCGACAAAGTTCAGCCCAGGCAACCGCGGATGGTGGGCGATGCAGGACTCCAACTGCATTAGTTCTGCACGGTGCCCAAGGTAGGGTTTGTTGGGGGATGGTGGGACTGGCCTGCTTGTGGGCCCAAGCATGGTGGTGCCTCCTCAGTGGCCTATGTTGGGAACCGGCCAGGGGGGCCGCCTGGGTGACCTAGGGTGGGCGCAGGCTGGATGAGCTCTGGCTTGTGGGCCTGGACCCGGGGGCACAGCATCATAAACTTGGTGAGCGCCAGATTCTGGGTCCCCACCTTTCCCTTGGAGTCACCCAGTTGGGACTGTGAGTCGCTAGGTCTGACATGCGGTCTGCCTTTAATCCGCGAAGAATCAAGGAGAGGGAAACTGACCGCGCTGCTGCTTTTTCTTCCTTAAAGCCACGTGAAAACTTTAAAGCTTCGACCCCGCCCTCTACTCCTTGAAAGATCGTCAGAGACCAGTCCCATTCCTCTGATTAAATGAGGGTTGATGATTGTCTGAGTCTTAACACCACAGTCTTGTTAACTAAGGATGAGTGACATCCGAGGTGGGCTTCAAATATCAAGTGCCAGTCACCAAACCCACACTTTCAGTCCTCTGCCTTGGGCCCCATCCTCCATGTTCCCCAAGGCCTGGTTCCCCACCCCAAGTGGGTGTTGTGCAAACCCTGAAGCAAAACTTTCAGTGTCCAGAGCTTTGCCACTCAGCTGTTTCTTCCTCTTTGACTATTTAGAATACAGTAGTGATCTCTAAATTGGAAAGGAGAATGCTGATTTTAAATTACCTTTTTTAAATGGAGGTGCAATCTCATGTGCAAGAGCTTTCCCACCTAAATCTGAAATTCCCAACTAAAACTTTATCAAGCCCACTAGTTGTGTCTTTCACATAAGACCCCTCTTTGATGGGGTCTTTAAAACACAGTAGTGAACTTGTTTTGCTGCCAGCTGCTTTAGAAAAATTAGCTGTACTATTCATTACCTCTATCCTGAAATACTGCCACACTAGGAAACTGTACTCTGGGTTTAATGGAAGTTCCCAGAACTGGCTGTGTCCTGTGTCCAGTGAAGGTCATTTAGGTGTGCCAGTGATTTCAATTTGATAACGTTTTAAAGGTCTGAACTCAAATAATGGTCAGTTAGCTTGAAAACATAACTTTTAAATTAATAGCTCTCTAATGTTTTCTGAGTCATCTCCCTAAGGCTTTCATAAATTCTTCCTTTCATGTTTAACTACATGAAAACAAATTACTATATTTCTGGTTAACTCTTCCATTACTTTGTTTAATGATTTAGTCTGTGAGAAAAGAATTGTCATTTTATAAAATGGAAAATTTGGATTGACTATTTCAGTTATTCTTGGATTCACCAGAGTTAAGGGATCTCTTTGTTCTTATTTTCCTATATTATTACAAGCTTCATTTAAATATTAAGGCTTAAATATTTTCAAGTATAATTTTTCCTCCTAAACTTCTGAAGGAAGACATTGCTTCAACTTCATTAATATATAGAATATAAATTTGTATTTTGCATGTGAATATTGTGCTGTGTGAAATAGTATTGAAATGTATAATTAAAGAAAATATTTACTGAGAATTACGTGGATGTACAACCAGTTTCCTTCCTGGAGGACATTTTTATGAACCATCTAGAAGGTACCATTTGTGATTATTGTTTAGTCTTTCCTTTTTAATTTTTTATGCTTAATTTACCAGACTTCTATGGAAAATTTGGATAATTTTAGGATGATTATCACTTGGATCTCATTTCAGTGTGGCTCAACCATTTATAATTTTATTTATTTAATTAAGGTAATTTTATTTTAAGACAACTGTAGGTTTACATGTAGTTGTGTTAAAAGAGAGAGACATCTTCTGCCCACATTATGTAGAGGTGCCCACATCTTGACATTAAAGATGATATAGCTCAGGTATAGACCATTTCTGTCACAAGGACCCCTCGTGTTGACCTCTGATAACCACAGCCATGTTCTCCTGCTTCCTTCCCCATCACTCCTGGCCACCATTAAACCTTTTCCTTTTTATGAGTAAAAGATTTCAAGAATGTATAAATGAATTGTAGAATTTTGATGACCTGGGCTTTAGTTTTGAAAAGTAGAAATATTTCAGTTAATTATTGCAAATTAGTAAATGTAATTCAGAAGCAGATTCCATATTATTCTTGGTTAGAATGATTGTTGTATTTCCTAATTTTTTCTTGGGTATGTGGGAGAGTTCAATGAGATGTAATGAGTATATATCTGTCAAGTGAAGGTTTGAGAATTAGTTACATTTTTTCTTCAAGTGAGCTCATTAGTATGATTTCCACTGAGATTTAAAAACATAGAAGTTGTCACTATCCTGTGATTTTTTTGTACTGGGATTGGAACCTAGAGTCACCTCACTGCTGAACTACATGTAGTTCTCTTTATTTTTATTTTTCATTTTGAGGCAGGATGTTTCTAAGATGATTAGGCTGACCTCAAACTTGGAGTTCACCTACCTAGGCATGTGCCATCATGCTTACTTGCTACCCACTTTTTAATTAACAGAGATTGCCTCTTCTAAATCTTACTGTTTGAATAGTTGCTGTAACTAAATTAACTTCAGAATCATAAAAATTCAGTAACTGTACCCAGGAAAAGGTAACACTGTGATGAGACCTAGCTGAATCAAAAGTATGTAGGTAGATTTCTACCAAAAGAGGTAATAAAATTCAGGAAAACTTTGAGCATTCTTTCTTTCTACTAACACTTTTAAAATATTGTAATAAATTGACAAGAGTACAAAGAACTTCTGAAATTTTTCTAAGTACCTCAATTAGAGTTTATTGGCCTTGTTTCCATTTATATTTGATCATATGACACATAGTTACAGTTCAGTTGTGGCATCTTCTATGGATGAAGACATACCTGACAGATGATGTGTACCAAAACAGGGGATCTGTGCTGCCCTGGGGAAGCTCATAAGCAGGATACAGATGCCCACATAATCAGCTAACTATATTATTTTACTAAAACAGCTTCTCTTAGCAATGTACACATGATATAAGTAACAGGTTGTATGTTACCATCCATAAAGCAAATATAGGTTACTCATTTGGTGTCCTAGCAAGTTAACATTGCCCATTTGCAGATTTTTGCCTTTCCTCATGTTTTAAACAAAAATTTACAAGACTATAATCAAAGATGGGTATGGTGTTCAGACAATAAATAGAGTTTTCTCTGCTTCCAGTTTTCTAACATGAACATAAGACTGCAAGTTTGACTTTTAACATCATATGAAAAGCAACAGAGAGACAGAGTTGAGAGGGAAAGATAGAATGGGGGTGGGTGAATTGACCAAAACCAACTCATTAAGACTTGGCACAAATTTGTTTACTTCAAACTTTTTATGACCAAAGACGAAACTGCAAACCTCTTGTTCATTTTATAGTCTTGTTTTGCTACATCAACTTGGCAAATGGTCTGAGTGGAACAGGGTGTCCGTGAAAGGATAATTAATATACTGTGAAAATATTACTTAATTTAGATCAGATATGGGGTCCTGTCCAGTTGCCCAAGACCTGACATCACCTAGAATGTTTTTTTTTTTTTTTTTTTTTTTTTTTTTGCTAAATATGTGAGAGCTCTATGGGGGATACAGGGAGAAATATTAAGTACCTTGATGCAATCCGTGTCTCAGTACCAATAGAATATAATGTACTTAGATTAAAGAGACTTTGTTTTATACACTTCTTCATCCTAAGTACATCAAACATTGCCTCCCATGTTTGAATAAATACATATGGAAATGATTGAATATTATCAGATTATGAATCTCACAGATGTCTTGATGCCTTTCCTTGAATTTCCTCTGTGAGGGGGAAAAATACTTAGGATAATTTGTTGCTAGTTATGTTGCACCAGTTTGTTGTGTTGTATGCAAAAAGGGAAGTTCAGCCCCAAAAGATTGTCTTTTATTTTTCTCACCATAAGCCACAATGAATTATCCCAATTTTTCCTGAAAAAATAAAACCACATATTCCATTCACACCAGTCATTGAAGACTTAGCAGACAGCTGTGTACTTCAGAGAACAGAGGAATTAACTTTTGTACAAAACTTTTTTAGTACTCCAGCACATTATTTAAATGAGAATGATTAATTAAAATATTCTGTTATCTGTTTCAGGATTCTTTATGCCATATTCCTAGAATCATTTTATATTCAATCTTTATTATCAATTGGTCAGTGTTATGAATCAGGAGAACAATGAAAATAAAATTAATACAAACCTAAGGTAATCATTCTAACTGATGATTCTCATAAATTCTTCTAAATTAAATTTCATATATATTGTATTTAATTGCATATTTATGTTTGTTTAATAGAATAAAATATAAGTATGAAAAACAACAAATATTCAAATCATCTTCATGGACTTGTGTAAAAACAGTTTTTTATCATATTTATGAAAATATTTATTTTTCAGAATACAGAATAGACTATCATAATACTGAATATTTTTTTCAGAATATGAGCAGTTTATTCTAGCAAAAATAACCAATTGTATATTGATAGAAGCTTAGGCCTTCATAGCACCCATTTATCTAAACTCAAATGGATATCCACAGAGCAAAAAGATCTATTGAAATTAGTACCCAAAGGGCAAATTTGGTTGCTTCTGTCATTGGTGTTACTTTCTCCCTCTTCTTATTAATGGAATTCTTGAAAATTGTACACCTTCTGTGGACCTGAATATGATTGGAACTGACACACATTAGTACACTAGCTCATATTCTAGGTCAATGTCAAACTTATCATCTTAATATAAGTGAATGTTAACTAAACAAAAAAAATTCTCACATATTTCATTCAATAACTGAAGTAACACAGACAAAATGACTCATTTAATCATCTATAGAACGTCCCAGTATTTTTTTCAAAAGACAAAATTAAACCACTTTTGTAATAAAAGGAAACAAAAAAATCCATGTAATTAAATGCTATTTGGGTGAAAGTGCATTATAGGGCATATACTATTTATTTGCTTTACATAAGTTTGCATATATTTAATGTAAACTCTCATATTTGGATTTTAATTAATTCCATACATGTAATACTTGAATCTAAAAGGAATGGAATGAAGATTTTAAAAAACCCCAAGAATCATATTGTTTTATTTCATCATTGTCATTTTAATACATTAGTGTTTTTCTTTATTCATTTGACTAAGCCAATTTTAGAGGTAAAATCCACAACCAAAGCATATATAGTATAGCTGAAAATACTAAACAGTATAGTCTTCAGTATGTTAGAAGTAGTGATTGTGATTAAACAAGAAATACTTCAACTCATGTATGATGATCTTACAAAAATTTTAGAAGTTTTATATATTGTTTGCACTCTAATAAAATTGATCTGAATAATATGAGTAAAGTATGCTCAACTATGAATAAATGCAATTTATAGTTAACCCTGGATTGTTTTGGAGTACTACTTTTGTCTTCAAATTTTATATCAGGAACAAATGTTCACAATCTACTAGGTACTTTTGATTTGCTAAGAAATGATAGTACTTTAATCCTAGTTCACCAACTTCTTGCTCCCGTCCATTTTTGTGGAATACTGGGGATTGAACTTAGGGATAATTTATGACAGAGCACACTGATTTTCCTTTTCAACATGTAAGTTCTCCCTGGGGAGAATATGTAGTGCCATATCACAAGAGAGAGAACATGCTGGGTATCTTGAAGAAGTAAATTTGGTTTTATAATAAATAGACAGACTTCTGTGAAGATGTTGGGGATGTGATTGTTTTAGTCTCCCCAGGTGAAGAGATTCTCATACATAGGTCAGTATTGTCTTGGGTTGTTATTCCTTCATTGGAAGGCCTGTTAAAAGATCAGAGCATGTTAAAACAGTTGGGTTAATAATTGAATTTCATGAAGTTGCAATCTTTAAGAAGCATTTTGTATGGTATGCTAAGGTGATTTGAACATATCTTTTAAATAAAACTTTACAAAAAACATTATAAATATGATAGAACTCTATTGGTTGAAACTACAGTAAAAAATATAGAAAAAATGTGTATAATTTTGTCCACTTCTTCCTCCTACTGGATCCCAAGATGCAACAGAATTCTAGTGTGCTAAGAAATTGTTCAAACACAATTATTATTATTTGGGTGATAATTAATCTGAACACATACAACAACCAAAATATGAATTTTTGTTCTATCAATTACTATTTTATGATATCTTCATTCAATGATTCTATACCATCAAACATCAGTATCTTCATACATGCCAATTATGGTAGCAGTACAATTCAGAATAACCAACTTATAGAACCATCAATATGCCTGCCAATAGATAAGTGGATAAACAATGTGAGGTTTATATATGTATATATGCACAATGGAGTTTTGTGCTCTCATAAGGAAGCATGGAATTTCATTTTTTGTTGTAAATGACTGGAGTTGGAGAATATTATGCTAAGTTAAATAAGCCTGACTCAGAAAGTCAGGGGTTAAATGCTTTCACTCATAAATGATGTTGGACAGGAAAGAAAAAATGGTGATGAATCTCATGAAAATATGAGGGAGATCAATAAAGTAGAGAAAAGGAATAGAGAGGAACAGGGCATGGGGGGATGTGAGGAAGTACTGAACAATGAAAGCTAACAAATTATGCTGTGTTCACATATGAATATGTGAAGTTAATATTGCTTATATACACTTAACAAATTTTCTGATAAATAATTTTGTTTAGTGTACTGAACAGAAATATTTCAATTACAATAAGTGACTGTGTCTTTAGAACTCTTGAAATGATGACAAAAGTAATGATTACAATGCATTAGCAATTGAAATTTCTTACAATCTGCTGGACTTTGTGGGAAGAATATCATATGCATCATCCCATATAATAATCTCCTTGCTGGCAATGTCACTCTTGAATTATCCAGAATGTTTATAGTGATATGTGTAATGTAAAACCAAATGTTACTCAGAAGTATTGCCATGCATTCCAATGCTAAGACTTAAAATATAGAAAGCTATCATACATAGATCATAACACAAAATTGATGGAATTTCATGATATTATTTTGTTCTTGTTTATTAAAATTGAATAACTGATGAAGAAAGATATACTTAAAATCAAAAATAAGTTCACTACTAAAACATCAAAATGAAGCATGAATGTAAAATAATTATTTTAGTAAACTAAAAGTAAGTAGATAGCAACTAATTACAGCAGCTTCAAACTTTATTACAAGATCTTATTGAATACCCTTTGACACATCTTAGCTACTTTGATAAATAAATTTTGTGTATTGCTGTTATAGAAGTCATTTTTGTTTTCAACCCTAAAATTTACTGTAATGTGTAAATATTTAGAACACTTTGTTTTACATGCCTGCACCATGTGGTAAGGAAGATTTAAAGGTTTATGAAGTGACACTCAGAGTTCAGAATAGAAGGTGACTCAACCTGTATACCTAAAAATTTGCCAGGATTAAAATACATGAGGGCTATGTGAGGAGGATACATTTACTTGGAGAATAGTAGAGTGAAAGTCACAGTGTTGCAGATCTCTAGAGCTTAGTATTTCTAGTTAGTAAATTCATCTTTGCATCTGTTCCTGTGTTTCTAATTCTATTCATTCTTCTTTCTGTCTATTGCCTTTGGACACCAGCCTTAGAAAGGGAGACATAAATCAAGCATACCAGTCCAAGTGCTCTTGAGTCACTCATTATATAATTAGTAAAACCATATAATATTTCTTTCAGATGGACAAGCTGGAGGATAGTAAGTGTGAAGCTGCACATATATAGTGCTTTCTTGCAAATGTGTAAACAGTATTTGTCACTAAGATTTATGCATTTGATCCTTAAAATTCCTTTGTATTGGTAGGGTAAATTCTTTAAATCATGGAGTTGAGTCCAAAAGAAACAAGGATTTCCTAAAGTTAAATGAATATTGTTGGCATTGTGTAAAATTAGAACACCTTTAAATGTTTTTAGATGAATACTGGAGTCAACTATGATGCAAACTTATCTGCAAAATCATTCCAAAAAAATTCTTTAAAGATTTTTTATCTTCTCTACTTTTCCCATTCCCTATAAAAATTTTTAGAAAGGGCTACTGCATTATTTAGATGTCTCCAACAGTAAGAGTAAACCAGGGGTTAATTCAGACATCAAAAAATTCTTTACAGCAAAAAAATCCCAGGAATAAACTGCAGTCCATTTCAGTTTGTAGCAAAAATGGTCATGGAAATTTGCAGCCTGAAGTCTACATTTAGATTTTTCTCTTTGTATAGCATGAATATACCTAAGGAATACAGATGACCATCTTCAAGACACTGCAATCCTGACTCAGGGATCAAAGAACTGTGCCACCAATTCCAACCTCCTAGAGTTTCCTCATGGAAGAAGTATTCTAAAAGATGCAGTCACAGTTCATCCTGAATCCAAGCCTCCTGGCTGTGTCCCAGAAACAAAGTGGTGAGTTTGCTTTTCCTTCTTTCAGCAAAAATGTTCATTTTATGGGCATAAATTTTGTACAAAGGCAAAGATCCAAACATCCCAGTCAAATGAAGCATTTTTCTTTCAAATTTTCCAGTAAGTGTTTTTATAAAAAGGATAGAGCTTTAGTGGAATGTTTTACAAATCAGCAATAGGAGTGGATTCTTGATAACCACCAGCAATTAGCAATAGAGTAGCAATACTGTTCCTTCTTGCTTCACCTTTTTTTCCCCTTTTATGTCTTGCCTAGAACAGGTCAAAGGCAAAGACAAGGCTGTACGTGCTTCAGGGCTTTCCTGGTTCTCTAATACACTCCACTGTGTGTTCCCTCACATGGTCCCATTGGACAAAGGAGGGTGTCAGTGATGAGTTTCAGAAGACTGTGATGTTCTACCTGGACACGGATGCTGATTACAATGTGAGGACTAATATGATTTCTACAGAAGAATTTCCTTAGCCACTTCATATGATATAAATTGTGTGAAATCACTCTCTCTCACTCACCCTGTAATGTAGTTTTTAGAGTACTAACACTCATGTTTAATGTAAGACCTCTGTAATTTATCATCCCATGCTTGACTTTTATATTTGAGTGCAAAACAAAGATGGTATAAGAAACAAAAAAGGCAGAAGAATTAGTGTGGCAGCTGAGTTTCTACACCTGTTTTTCTCAGTCTGAACCAACTCTGGGATCCTGTGAAGAATGTCATTGTCTTTTGCAAATGAGCATACTGGGGCCTAAGTACTAAAAACTAAAGAGAATATATAAAAACTGAGAGGTGACCCTTACATATAACAATGTTTGACATAATCTGAATGCCACATAAAATTCAGAAATTTTTCATCTGTGTGCAAAATAATTCATGTAGTATTAAGGAAAAAGTAGCTCATACTATATTTAAATTCACTGTACAGTGATCTTACTTTATGGAAAAATTTTACATATACATCCCAAAGGGAGAAAACTGTCAAATTATTGACACTGATTTTCATTAAGGTTTTTCATGATTTTAAGTATTAGTATGCAAAATCTCCCTTTAAATAAAACCTCCCACATTGCACACATAATTGTTGTATTCATGTCTGTATTTCCATATCAAAACATCTTTTTTTCTGAAATAAATGTAATATTGGTGTACAATTTACTAAAATATTCTCCCTGTTGATATAGTCTCTTGATTTTATTTGGGAAAGTTTTGTAACTGCCCTCTCTCCTCTTTCTCCAGCCACTCTTTATGGTAAAATTCAATGAAAATTATGGACATTTTCTCAGTAAGTTTTTCTTTGTAGAAACCCAGATTTCTTTGAGCTCACCAATTCTTTCCATTCTTTAACTTCCTCCTATCTTTCTTCTCTCCTCCACATCCATCTTGAATTTCATGTTTATCAAGATAAGTACCCATTTACAGGGTTACATTTTAAATTTTTTTATTAATTCATTACAATTATAAATAAAACTATGTTCTATTTTGACATAATTGCACAAACCAGAATATAATTTGCTCCATTCAAGCCCAAGATTTCCCCCATTAGATTTCCTCCTCGTTCCCCTCTTACCTTTCCTCTACTTTATTGGTCTATCTTCTATTTATTTATATTTGTCATTTGTTATTTATTTATTTATATATTCATTTATGTATTGGTTCTCTTTGGCTATGACAGTAAAATTCATTTTGATATAATTTTACAAGCATGGATTGTATCCTATTCTAATTAGGACCCCACTCTGTGGATGTACCTGGTAATGGTGTTCAGGTGTTCTTTTCCTATATATATATATTAAAAAATTATGTCAGTTTTATTCCACTCTCTTTCTCTTTTTTTAAATTTATTTTTATTGTAAACAAATGGTATACATGTTGTTTCTGTTTGTACATGAAGTAAAGGCATATCATTTGTGCAATCTTATATCTACACAGGGTAATGGTGTTTGATTCATTCTGTTATGTTTTTTCCTTCCCCCCAACTGCTCCCACCCCTCTTTACCCTCTATAGAGTCCCTCCTTTCTCCATTCTTGCCACCCTCCCACCCCCCATTATGTGTCATCATCTGCTTATCAACTAGATCATTTCTCCTTTGGTTGTTTTGAGATTTGTTTATCTCACTTAGCATGATATTCTCAAATTTTATCCATTTGCCTCCAAATTTCATACTTTTATTAATCTTTATAGCTGAGTAATATTCCATTGTGTATATATATATCACAGTTTCTTTATCTATTCATCAATTGAAGGACATCTAGGTTGGTTCCACAGTCTGGCTATTGTGAATTGAGCAGTTATGAACATTGATGTGGCTGCATCTCTGTAGTATGCTGATTTTAAGTCCTTTGGATATAGACTAAGGAGTGGAATTGCTGGATCAATGGTGGTTCCATTCCAAGTTTCTGAGGAATCTCCACACTGCTCTCCAGAGTGGCTGAACTAATTTGCAGCCCCAACAGCAATATATGAGTGTACCATTTTCCCCAAATCCATGCCAACACTTATTGTTACTGGTATTCTTGATAAACACCATTCTAATTGGAGTGAGATGGAATATTAGGATAGTTTTGATTTTCATTTCTCTAAATAGTAGAGATTTTGAACACTTTTTCATATATCTGTTGATTCCTTGTAGATCAACTGTGACGTGTCTGTTCATTGCCTTAGCCCATTTGTTGATTGGGTTATTTGTATTCTTGGTGTAGAGTTTTTTGAGTTCTTTATATATTCTAGAAATTAGTGCTGTATCTGAAATATGAGTGGCAAAGATTTTCTCCCACCCTGTAGGTTCTCTCTTCACATTGCTGATAGTTTTCTTTGCTGAGAGAAAGCTTTTTGGTTTGAATCTTTCAGTTATTGATTCTTGCTTTTATTTCTTGTGCTACAGGAGTCCTATTAAACAAGTATGATCCTAAGCCAACATGTTGATGATTTGGGCCTACTTTTTCTTCTATAACATGAAGGGTCTCTGGTCAGATTCTGAGGTCCTGGATCCATTTTGAGTTGAGTTTTGTGCAGGGTGAGAGATATGGATTTAGTTTCATTCTGTTGCATATGGATTTCCAGTTACCCCAGAACCATTTGTTTAAGAGACTATCATTTCTCCATTGCATATTTTTGGCACCTTTGTCTATTATGAGAAAATTGTATGTGTTTGGGTTTGTGCCCATGTCCTCTATTCATACCATTGATCTACCTGTATATTTTGGTGCCAAAACCATGCCATTTTTGTTACTAGTGCTTTGTATTATAGTTGAAGTTCTAGTATTGGGATACACCCTGCTTCACTCTTTCTGCTAAGAATTGCTTTAACTATTCTGGGTTTCTTATTCTTCCAGATGAATTTCATAATTGCTTGCTCTATTTCTGTAAGGTACATCATTAGGATTTTAATTGAAATTGCATTGAATCTGTATAGCATGTTGGTAGTATGGTCATTTTGACAATATTAATTCTGCCTATGCAAGAACATGTGAGATCTTTCCATCTTCTAAGGTCTTCCTCAATATCTTTCTTCAATGTTTTGTAGTATTCATTGTAGAGATATTTTACCTCTTTGGTTAGATTGATTCCCAAGTATTTTATTTTTTTTTGAGGCTATCACAAATGGAGTTGTTTTCCTCCTTTCCCTTTCAGAAGTTTCATCATTTGTGTATAAAATTGCTTTAGATTTATATGTGTTGATTTTATAGCCTGCTATTTTGATAAATCCATTGATGAGGTTTAGAAGTTTTCTGGAGAAATTTTTTGGATCCTCTAAATATGTAATCATGTCATTATCAAATAGTGACAGCTTAAGTTTCTCTTTTCATATTCATATTCCTTTAATTTCTTTAGACTGCCTAATTGTTCTGGTTAGAGTTTCAAGGAAAATGTTGAATATAATTGGTGAAAGAGGACGTCCCTGTCTTGTTCCCATTTTTAAAGGGAATGGTTTCAGTTTTTCTCCATTTAGAATGATGTTGGCATGGTCTTAGCATAAATAGCCTTTTACAATGTTCAGGTATGTTCCTACTATTCTTATTTTTTCTAGTGTTTTGAGCATGAAGGGGTGTTGTATTTTGTTGAATGCTTTTTCTGCATCAATGGAAATAACCATATGATTTTTATTCTTGTCTATTGACATGATGGATTACATTTATTTATTTACAGATGTTAAATCATCCTTGCATTCCAGGGATAAACTCCACTTGATCATGGTGCACCATTTTCTTAATATGTTTTTGGATACGGTTTGCCAATACTTTGTTAAGGATATTTGCATCTATTTTCATCAAGGATATTGGTCTAAAATTTTCTTTCCTTGATGTGTATTTATGTGGTTTGGGTATGAGGGTGATATTAACTTCATAGAATGAGTTTGGTGGGGTACCCTCATTTTCTATTTCCTAGAATACTTTGACAAGTATTAGAATGAGTATTTCTTCGAAGGTCTTGTAGAACTTGGCTGAGAATCCATCTGGTCCTGGACTTTTCTTGGATGGTAGGTTTTCAATGGCTTCTTCTATTTCAGTGCTTGATATTGATCTGTTTAAATTGTGTCCTCCTGGTTCAACTTGAGACAAGCATATCTCTAGAAATTTGTCAATGTCTTCGGTAGTTTCTATTTTGTTAGAATGCAGATTTTCAAAGTAGCTTCTCATTATGACTGTATCTCAGTGATGTCTGTCATGATATTTCATTTTTTATCACAAATTTTAGTAATTTGAGTTTTCTCTCTCCTTCTCTTTGTTAGTGTCCCTAAGGGTTTGTCTATTTTGTTTACTTTTTCAAAGAACCAACTTTTGTTTTGTGAATTTTTACAATTGTTTCTTTTGTTTCAATTTCATTGATTTCACTTCTGATTTTAATTATTTCCTGTCTTCTACTACTTTTGTTCTTATCCTGTCCTTCTTTCTCTAGGACTTTGAGCTGTAATTTTAGGTCATTTAGTTGTCAACTTTTTATTCTTTTCTGAAATGCACTCCATGCTATGAATTTTCCTCTTAGTACTGCTTTCATAGTGTCCCAGAGATTTTGATATGTAGTATTGTTGTTCTCATTGACCTCTAAAAAGTATTTTATCTCCTCCCTGATATTTTCTGTTATCCATGTTTCATTCAATAGCATTTTATTTAGTCTCCAGGTGTTGGAGTAATTTTTGTTTTTTATTTTGTCATTGATTTCTACTCTCAGTCCATTGTGATCTAGTAGAGCAAAAGACAGTATCTCTATTTTTTTGCATTTCCTAAGGGCTGCTTTGTAGCATAACAAATGGTCTATTTTCAAGAAGATTCCATGTGATGCTGAGAAGAAAGTTCATTCACACATTGATGTATGGAATATTCTATATATGTGTATTAAGTCTAGGTTATTGATTGCATTGTCTAGTTCTATGGTTTCTTTGGTTGTTTTTGTTTGGAAGATCTATCTAGTGGTGAGAATGGTTCATTAAATTCACCCAGAATTATTGTGTTGTGGTCTATTTGATTCTTGAAATTGAGAAGGATTTGTTTGATGTACAGGGATGCACTGTTTTTTGGGGTATAAATATTAACTATCATTATGTCTTCCTGATTTCCCTTAAGCAGTATGAAATGTCCTTCTTTATCCCTTCTGACTAACTTTGGCTTGAAGTCCCCTTTATCTGATATAAGGATGGAAACACCCGCTTTTTTACTGAGTCCATGTGCGTGGTAGATTTTTTCCCATCCTTTCACCTTTAGTCTTTGGATGTCTTTTTCTATGAGATGAGTCTCTTGCAGGCAGCATATTGTTGGGTCTTTCTTTTTAATCCATTCTTCCAGTCTATATCTTTAGATTGATGGGTTTAGGCCATTAACGTTCAGGGTTATTATTGAGATATAATTTGTATTCCTGGTCATTTGGGCTTATTTTTGGTTTTTAAACTTTCCTTGGTTTCACCTTTGAGTGGATTTTTTTCCTAAGGTAGTTCCTTCCTTTGCTGACCTACATTGCTGTTTTCCATTTCCTCCTCAAGGGATATTTTGTTGAGAACATTCTGTAATGCAGGGTTTCTATTTGTAAATTCTTTTACCTTTTGTTTATCATGAAAGGATTTTATTTCATCTTCAAATCTGAAGGTTAGTTTTGCTGGGTATAGGATTCTTGGTTGGCAACCAAGTTCTTTCAGAGCTTGAAATATGTTGTTCTAGGCCCTTCTAGCTTTTAGAGTCTGTGTTGAGAACTCTGCTGCTATTCATATTGGTTTCGTCCTATATGTACTCTGATGCTTTTCTCTCGCAGCCTTTAAATCCTATTTTTATTTTGAATGTTAGGCATTTTCATTATAATGTGCCTTGGTGTGGATCTGTTGTGATTTTGTGCATTTGGTGTTCTGTAAGCCTCTTGTATTTGATTTTCCACTTCATTCTTCAGGTTTGGAAATTTTTCTGATATTTTATTGAAGAGGTTGTTCATTCCTTTGGTTTGTATCTCTGTGCCTTCCTCAATCCTGATAATTCTTAAATTTGTTCTTTTCATGATGTCCCATAGTTCTTGGAGGTTATGTTCATGATTTCTTATCATCTTCTCTGTTTGGGCAACTTTATTTTCAAGATTATATATTTTGTCTTCGTTGTCTGAGCTTCTATCTTCCAAGAGGTCTAGTCTTTTGGTGATGCTTTCCATTGAGTTTTTTATTTGTTTTATTGTTTCCTTCATTTCAAGGATTTCTGTTTGTTTTTTTGTTTTTTGTTTTTTTGGGGAATCTCAATCTCTTTATAAAATGATTTTTGCTTCCTGCAGTTGCTCTGTCAACTGCTTAATGGTATTATCAATCATTGCCCACATTTGCTCTCTTATCTAATACTTTGCTTCATGAATCATCTTAATCATGTACAATCTGAAGTCTTTCTCTGAAATTTCTTCTTACATACTGTCATTGGATTCTATTAATATAGAATCTAGATTTGTTTGGATCATTTTCTTCCCTTGTTTTTTCATGTTGTTCATGTATCTTCCCCTCTAGCAGTACAGGTCTGGGGTATTGCAGATTCCCCCTTATAGGCTTATAGTGACCCTGTAGGTTTCCAAAAGCTTTTCTTTAAGGGTAGATGAATACTAGCAGTGCCCAATTCAGACACTGTGCAATCCTAGACCAAATAGCCCCTAGAGGACATTAACAATATTGTCATAATAAACAGAATGAGTTCAAATATTATCTTCAGTATAACAGACAGATTTGCAATAAGGTCTGCAGTTTCTAATGGAGGACAAAGAGGATGCAGAGGGATGTAGGATGTAGCTGTTAATGGGATAAGAAAAGAATATACAGAAGTTCTAGATAATAGAAAGGGTGAGAGTATACTCAAAAGAAATTGGATGTTAGTATGCAAAAAGTGAGAAAGAGTCTCTGAGGGAACAGGTATACAAAAGAGAATAGAGAGCAAGAAAAGTAAAGAAATAAAATCTTAAAATTGTCCAATAAGGAGAAAAATGAAAATCTATGAATCATATTGTGTTCAAACCTCTCAGTGGTCAGTAGTCTGATGCATGAGAGGTACCTGACAATGAGCTTCAGATCTCCAGTAGATGTCTAAGGATGGGATTTTCCCACCTAAAGATCGGAGTTTTGGCTTCCAGGATTATACACAATGGCTGCTCTGGCTTCCAAATGTGCTGGTAATGGGGAGCTGCAGCTCGGGGTTTGGACATAGTCGACTGAAGGGCCTGGAGGTTGGGTGCGGTTGGTCAGGCAGGGGTCCTGGAGGTTGGGTGTGTTTGGTGCGGTAGCGGGATTCTGGAGTCGGGGTGTGATCAGTCATTCTAGGCTCTCGGTGATAGGGCACAGTCAGTTGGTCTGGGGGTCCTGGCAGCAGGGAGCAGTCAGTCAATGTGAGGGTCTGTAAGCAGGGAGATATTAGTTGGGCTGAGCTTTCCTGGAGACAGGGCTCAGTCAAGCCAGGGGTCCTGTGGGGCCTGGCCCTTGTTTCAAAATGGCAGCAGCCACGTGTAATCAAACTTGTGGGTACTGTGTCACCCTCTTTCCTTTTTCTAACTCCCTCCCTTCTTCCCATTCCACATTGTCTAACCTACTGAAATTCCATTATTCCTCTTATGTCCTCCTTTACATGTTTTAGCTTCCACATATCAGAGAAAACATTCAACTTTTGACTTTTGGAATTGGGTTATTTCACTTAGCATGATAGTCTACAGATCTGTTTATTCACTGTCAAATGCCATAAATTTATTCTTTTTATGCCCAAGTAATATTCCAGGGTGTATATATACCACATTTTCTTTATTAATTCATCTGTTGCGGGGCAACACATTTGTTCCTATTGCTTAGCTATTGCAAAGTGAGCTGCTTTAAGCATTGATATGGGCACATGATTTTAGTATGCTGATTTTAACTACTTTGTTTACTGAGGAGTGGGATAACTTGGTCAAATGGTGGCTCCATTCCTAGTTTTTCAGGATATCCATACTGCTTTTCAGGGTGGTTGCAACAATTTGTATTTCCACCAGCAATGTATGAGTGAACCTTGTTCACCATGTGTTCATGAATTCATGAAGTTTATTGTTACTTGTATTCTTGAAAATCGCCATTCAATGTGATGCAAAATCTCAGTGTGGCTTTAATGTGCATTATTCTAATAGCAAGAGAGGTTGAACATTTTTTCATGTATTTGTTTCCCATTTTTATTTTCTCTTCTAAAAAGTGTCTCTAATTCCTTTTTCCATTTATTAATTTTTTTACACTAAGCTTGAATTATTGTTTTCCTGGAAAATAATACCCAATCTGAGGAGCAGGTAACAAAGGGTTTTTTTCCCAATATATAGGTTTTCTCTTCATGCTCTTGATTGTGTAATTTGATATGAGAAATTTTTATTTTGATGCCATCACATTTATTGTCTTGATTTTTTTTCAGTACTGGGGATTGAACCCAGGGCCTGTGCTTACTAGGCAAGCACTCTACCAACTGAGCTATAACCCCAGCCCTTGTCTTTTGATTTTAATTTTTGTGTTTTAAGTATCTTTTTGAGGAGTCAGTTTCTGTACCAATATGTTGCCTTGTTGGTCTAACAATTTTTTTTGCAGTGTGTGCAGCATTGCTGATCCAATATTATGTCCTTGATCCTCGTTTAGTTGAGTTTTGTGTAGGGTGAGAGATAGGGTTAACTTTAAATATATTACATATGAATTTCAATTTTTCCAGCACCATTTGTTGAAGAGGCTATCTTTTTTTCCAATGCATGTTTTTGGTCCCTTTGTTTAGTATGAGATAACTATATTCATGTGGGTATGTCTCTGTCTACTCCATTGGTCTCCTTGCCTCTTTTCTTGCAAATACCATGCTGATTTTTTACTATAGCTGTAGAGTATAAAGTCTGTATCATGACACCTCCTGTTTCACTTTTCCTGCTGAGGATTGCTTTAGATATTCTGGGCTTCTTGTTTTTATGATTGAATTTTATGACTGCCTTTTTTATTTCCCTGAAGAAGGTCATTGGAAATTTGATGAAATTTTCACTGTGTTTGTATAGTGCTTTTAGTACTATGACCTTCTTGGTAATAATAATTCTGCCTATCCAATAACATGAGAGGTTCTTCCATCTTCTGAGGTCTTCCTCAATTTCTTTATTTAGTGTCTTTTTTTTCACTATAGAGGTCTTTCACTTCTGATAGATCAATTCCCAAGTATTGTATTGATTTTATATTTGAGGGGTTATTTGAATGGGTTAGTTTTCTTAATTTATTTTTCAGCTGATTTTTCTTGGTATGTAGGTGTACAATTGATTTATGAGTGTAAATTTTTAATCCTGATAATTTTCTGATTTAATTTATGAGTTCTACAAGGTTTCTAGTGGACTTTGGGTGTCTTGTAAATCTAGGATCATACTGTTAGAAAACAGGGATAGATTTAGCACTTCTTTTCCTGTGTTTCTTCAATTTCTTTCTTTTGCCTAATTGTTTTGAGTAGGTATTCCAGGATTATGATGAATAGATTGGGAAAGTGGGTATAACTTTCTTGTTCTTCAATTCAGAGTGAACAGTTTCAGTTTTTCTCTGTTTAAAATGCTATTGACTGTGTTGTTGGTGTATATAACTTTTACAATACTGAGTTATGTTCCTTCTATCCCTACTTTTTCTAGGATTTTGATCACAAATATATTATGCATTTTGCCAAATTCTTTTCTTACAGCTATTGAAGTAATCATGTGATTCCCATCTCTAAGTCTATTGATGTGATAGATTGTGTTTATTGATTTCCTTATGTAAAAAGAAACTTGCAGCCCTGGGCAGAACTCCATTTGATCATGGTTCATACCTTTTTAATTTTTTCATGTAGTTTGCCAGTCTTTTACTGAGAATCTTTTATCTATGTTCATCAAGAATATTGGTGTAAAGTTTTCTTTCCTTAATATGTCTTTGTCTGATTTTCATATCAGTGTGATATAAACTACATAGAATGTGTTTCAAGGATTTTCCTTCTATTCTTTTTTGTAGAATAATTTAAGGAGTTTGGTATAAAGTCTTAAAAGTCTGGTGTTACTCACCTGAGAATCCATTTGGTCCTGGGATTTTCTTGGTTGGTAGTCTTTTGATGGCATCTTCAATTTCATTACTTGAAATTGATCTGTTCACATTTTTTTATATAATCCTGGTTCAATTAGCATATGTCATATGTCTTTAGGAATTTGTCAATGGGTTGAAGATTTTCTATTTCATTGGAACATAAATTCTCAAAACAGCTTTTGATTATCCTTTGTATTTCAGTAGTACCTATAGTGATATTTTCCTTTTCAGCACAGATTTTAATAAATCAATTTTCTCTCTCTTAGTTAGCTTGGTTAAGTGTTAATTGATTTTACTTATTTTTTCAAAGAACCAACCTTTTGATTCATTGATTTTTTAAAAATTGATTTAAAAAAATCTCAATTTCATTGATTTTTGCTCGATCTGATTTTAACTATTTTCTGTGTTATATTGACCTCTGTGGTGATTTGTTGTTTTTGTATTGGGGCCATAAGATGTAATGTTAGATTATTTATTTGGTGACATTCAGGTTTTTTTGATGTATGAAGTTTTTTGATGTATTGAAAGTCCAATGTTATGAACTTTCTTCTTAAAATTGCCTTCTTAGTGTCCTGGAGATTATGGTGTTTTGCATCATTATTCTCTTTTGCCTCTATGTAATTTTTGTATCATCTCTAATTTCTTCTACTCTCCATTCATCATTCACTAGTGTGTTTTTCAAACTCCATGTATTTGGGTAAGTTTTATTTATCTTAGACCTTATTTCTAATTATTTTACCATTATGATCTGATAGAATGCAAGGTATTATCTATTTTTTGAAATTGCCTAAAGTTTCTTTTTGCCCCCAAATATGGGCTATTTTAGAAAATTTTACAGGTACTGCTGAGAAGGAATTGTATGCAGTCACTGATGGATGAAATATTATACATATATTAATATAAGTATAAATATATAGACTAAATTGTACTTTTTTAGTTCTGTACATTGTTTATTTAGTTTTGGTTTGTATACTCTAATGATGAGAGATGATTATTAAAATCACTGAGTATTATTGTCCTGTGGTCTTTTAGATTCTTGAATTTGAGAAGGGTTTGTTTGACATATGAAGATGCCCAATTTTAGGGGCATAAATAGTTTCAACAGTTACTTCTTATTATTTCATAACTCCCTAAAGCATTATGAAATGACCTTCTTTGTCTCTTTTGATAAACTTTGGCTTGAAGCCACTTTATCAGATATGAGATTAGAAACACCTGCTTGCTTATTGATCCATGTGAGAGATAATTTTTTACCATCTATTTATCTTCAGTCTGTGAATGTCTTTGCCTATGAGCTGAGTCTGTTGGAAACAGCATATTGTTGAGTCTAGTTTTTTAATACAATCTATGTCTTTTGATTGATGAATTGAGCCCATTAAAGCATAGAATTATTATTTTATTTCCTGTCATTTTGATTTAATTCTCATTTTATAAATGAATTTGATTTCCTTTTGATTTCTTTTATATATCTTCATCCTCTGATGGTTTTCCTGTTTTCTCCATGTCTTCTTTATGAAATATTTTTTTTATTATTGTAAACAAATGGGACACATGTTGTTTCTCTGTTTGTACATGGCGTAAAGGTATACCATTTGTGTAATCATAAATTTACATAGGGTAATGTTGTTTGATTCATTTTGTTATTTTTTCCCTTCCCCCCACCCCTCCCACCCCTCTTTTCCCTCTCAGCCATAAAGAATGATAAAATTATGGCATTTGCAGGCAAATGGATGAAACTGGAGAAATATTTTATTGAATATGTTTTGTAGTACCGACTTTCAAGCCATGAATTCTTTTAACTTTTGTTTATCATGGAAGTTTTTATTTTATCCTCAAATATAAACCTTAATTTTTCTGGTTATAGTATTCTTGGATAGTGTACATTGCCCTTTATAGTTCTGTGCAAATTATTTCAAGCCCTCCTAGCTTTTAGCATTTGGGTTGAAATATCAGCTGAAATCTACAATGGTAAATTTCTAAATGTTACCAGTCATTTCTCTCTAACTGCTTTTAAAATTCTGTCCTTTTTCTGTAAGTTAGGCATGTTTGTAATAATGTCTTGTAATGCTTTGACAATTTGAATTGTCAACTTGACTGAATTAAGAGATGCTGATGATTAAGAGACCTCTGGGTGTGTCAACAAGGGTGTGTCTAGCAATGATTGGAACATGGGATAGTGAACTGAAGTGGAGACACTCCTTAAGCATAGGTGGCACTGCCCAAAAGGATGGAATAAAAGCTGGAAGAACAAGGAAGCAGATGCAGATGCAAACTTGGCTCTTCTTGAAGGGGTTCTTGATTAGTGCTTGGATCATCCAAGGATATCAGACTCTCACTTCTTCACTCTTCCAAAGTGAATTCTGCCAGTGATTCTCCATGTAGTTTCCAGAAACCTTGTTCTTGAACTAGGGTAGCACTGTTGATCATTCTTATTCTGTGGTTTCTGTGTCTTGGACTGTGTAGCTTCTGGTTCTTCCAGCTTTCCTTCTGCAGACAGCCATTGTGGACTATCCAGTTTCTGGTCATGTAAGCCAATCTAATGAATCTTCTTTTATAATCATACTTCCTGTTGATTCTGTTCCTCTAGAGAACCCTGACTAATACATGTCCCTTGGATTGGGTTTTTTTTTTTTTTTAATTTGGAGTCCTGTATGACTCCTGTTCTTGATTTTTCATTTCATTTTCATAATTTAGGAATTTTTTGATTATTGTTCTATTGAAAATATTGTGCATTTCTTTAATTTGTACTTCAGAGTCCCTGTATATCATAGATTTGACCATGTAATATCATCCCATATTTCTTGAAAATTCTGTTCATGGTCTCCTAAGATCTTTCATCCATGATCAAGTTAATCTTTAAGATTATGTATATTGTATTTTTACCTGAAAATCTTTCAAGTGATCTATTCTTTTGGTAATGTGTCCATTGAATTTTAAATTTGTTTTATTTATTCTTCCATTTAAGGAATTACTAATTGGGGCTGAAATTTTGACTCAGATTTAGATCACTTGCCTAGCATGCATGAGGCACATGGGTTTGAGTCAAAGCACCACATTAAAAAAATTACCAGTTAATTTTTCTTCAAAATCTGACTCCATAATGAAGTGGTCTTTCACTTCTTGTACTTTCTCTGTGATTTTACTCCTTCCATCATATTTTCCTTCTTAGATCATCTTATCTGTGTACTTTCTAAATTCCTCACCTGACATTTTCTGCCCTTCAGTGTCAGTAGAGTCTATTGTTGAATGATATTGTTTTGTTTTGGATGTTTTCTTCCATTGCTTTTACATATTGTTTATGTGTCTACCCATCTGTTCAAATGGATCTGAAGATGGAGGGTTGCTACTCTACAAGCTTCGAGAAATGCTGTATGCTTAGGGTGCCTCACAGATTGGGGGAACAAAATAACAGCTAAAATTTATCCAATATGACATATAGGATTAAATTACATACTTACTTCCTATTGTGACATCTACAGTGTTGGATGATACAATAAACTGAAATGGTAGGATAGCAGTTCCTATCAGTAAAGACCATAGGTAAACATGAATCATATCTGTCATAAAATCAAACAGTAGCTATTATCTTTGACTTGCTGTGTATTAATTTTTGCTATAACATTAGTGGTGCAGTCTGACATTTTAAAAACTAACCAAAAGTAAGAGATGTTAAAAATAGAGTTCATTAAGAGTAACAAAGAAGAGATGAGTGGGTAAAAAAAGTTTTTCAATTTAAAAAGTTGAATAGAGCTGATGCAGAGGCAAAATATTATGTGTTGTTTCTGAGGGAGAGGAAAAAATAAAGAAAAAAATTAAAGGAAGGGTGAAAGAGAGAATGATGAGTTTGGCTTCCATTGATTCATTTTCTATTTTTTTATAGATGTTTAAGTTAGTGATTACAGGTATACATACAATTAAAATTCACTGTGGTTTCTTCATATGTGTATATGACAGTTTGGTGTTTTATTCTACTATTCCTCCCACTTTTGTCCTCCCTCCTTTGCTATAACCCCTTCCTCTACTCCACAGATGATGCTTTTATTTTTAATGAATTATGCTTTTTTCCATTATTTCATCTAGCATTCACACATGAAGGAAAATATTTGACTTTTGACTTTCTGAATCTGGTTTACTTCACATAGAATCAAGTTCTCCAGCTTCATCAATTTTCTACCAAATGTATCATTTCATTCTTCTGTATGACTAAGTAAAACATCATTGTGAATGTGCACCATATTTCTTTATCCATTAGTCTGTTGGTGAGTATGTGGACAGGTTCTCTAATTTGATTATTGTGAATTCTGTTGCTATAAACACTGAGGTAGCTGTTCCTCTATGGTATGCTGATTTTAGATATCTGGATATATATCAAGGAGTGGGACAACTGGGTCATATGGTGGTTCCATTCCAAATTTTGAAAGGTATATCCATAGGGTTTTCCAGAATTATTATACTAATTTGCTATCCAACCAACATTGTGTAAGTGTACATTTTCCCCACATTATTCCTTTTGATCTTCTTAAAAATTCTTTCCACATATGACAGTAGAGTATATTTTACATATTATTCACATATCGAGTATAAGTTCACATTCTTATACTATACATAATGTAAAGTTACACTGGTCCTGTATATATAATCTCCCCCTAAATGTTCTCTCTGATAATGTGGATACCTCACATGAATCTTGAAAATTGCTATTGTGAGTGAAGTGAGATAAAAATCTCTACTTAATTCTTTTTAAATGTAATAATGTTATTGAGGTATAGGAAAAGAGCAAGGACACAATAATGATAGACTCTCCTCCATGTAGTTTTTACTTGCATTTCACTGATTTATAGACATGTTGAACATTTTTTTATATATATGTTGGCCATTTGTGTTTCTTATTTTAAGCAATGTCTGTTTAGATTTTTTGCCCATGTAGTAATTGTGGTGGTTCATTTTTTTGTGGTTTTATATTCTGTATATTAATTTTCTGTCATTAGGAGCAGGTGAAAATGATTTTATCACATTGGCAGACTTTCTATTCACATTCTTGTTTCCTTTATTGGGCAGAAGTTTTGAAATTTGATTTCATTCCACTTATTGATTCTTGTTTTTATTTCTTATGCTTTAGAAGTCTTATTAAGGCAGTTGCTACTTTTGCCAATATGTTGGAGTGTTGGACCTACATTTCCTTTTAGCACTTCTAGTGTTTCAGGTTTAATTCCTAAGTCTTTGATCCACTGGAGTTGGCTTTGGTGCAGGGTGCAAGATAGGGATCAAGTTTTATATTTTCTAAATATGGATATCTAATTTTCATAGCATCATTTGTTGAAAATTCTCTCCTTCCTCCAACATTTTTTTTAGCACTTGTCACATATCAGGTCACTGTATCTATGTGGATTTTTCTGTATTTTCTATTCCATTGGTCTTAAGGTCTGTTTTGGTAATACAGTTTGTAAACAAAAACTCTACAACATAATTGGTTATCTGGCATTGTGATGCTTTCAGCATTCTTTATTTCATTCAGGATACTTTGGATGTTCTATGTCTCTTAATTGCCCAAATGAATTTTAGAACTACATTTTTGTCAGTGTATCTTGTAAAGAATGCCATTGATATTTTGATTGAGATTGTTTTGAGTCTACTTACTGCTGTAGGTAGTATGGCAATTTTGCTACTGTTAATCCTGCTTATTCAAGGACATGGTAAGTATTTCCACCTCCTAAGGTCTGCTTCCATTTTTTGAAACTCAGTGTTCTGTGGTTTTCATTGCTGATGTCTTTCACCTCATATGCTAGATTTTTTCCCAAGTAGTTTTTAGGGTACTGTGATTGAGATATATTTTCCAATTTCTTTTTAGCAGGTTTACTCTTGCAATATAGGAATGCTTTTGATTTACGTATGTTGTTCTTATATCCAGCTTCTTTAGTAAATTTGTTTATCATCTCTATAAATTTCCTAATGTAGCATTTTAAATCTTCTAAGTTAATGTTCATGTCATCATCAAACAGAAGTGAATTTTTTTTTTCCTATGTGCATGCCATTAGGTTTCTTCTCTTGCCTGGTTGCTCTGGTTTGAATTTCAAGTTGAACAGGAGTGGTGAAAGTTTATATCCTTGTTTTCTTCTTGTTTTTTTTTTAGAGAAAATGCTTTAATTTTTCTCCACTAACTATAATGTTAGCATTGGGTTTCTCATATTCAACTTTTATAATGTTGAAGATATTTCCTTCTATGACTAGTTCCTCTAGAGTTTTAAAGATGAATGCTTGCTGTATGTAGTCAGAAAACTTTTCTGCTTCTGTTGAGATAATCATGTGAATTTGTACTTCAATCTATTTATGCAGTGAATTACACACACACACACACACACACACACACATAATAAGTAATATGTAAGATATTATGTACATAGTCATATGAAAAATTTATGTTTTTGGTACAGGAATTTAACCTAGACATGACTTGCTGTCTAGCAACATATGCTACTAGTCACTTTTTAAATGTTTTCCTTGGCAGATGCCCAGATATTTTTTTTCCTGGGTGCTGAAGCTGCTCAAACAGCCACCACAGACTCTGCCACAAATGATGCCCCTGAAGATGCCAACAAAAGCATTATACAGATTTAATGCAATTCCTATTAAAATCCCAAAGGCATTCTTCATAGAACTAGAACAAGTAATATGAAATTCATTTGGAAAAATAAGAAACCTAGAATAGCCAAAGCAATCCTAAGCAAGAAAAGTGAGGCGGGAGGCATCACAATACCAGACCTCGAACTATACTACAGAACTGCATTAATAAAAATAGCATGGTTTTGGCAACAAAACAGACATGTAGACCAATGGTACAGAAAAGAAGACACAGAGACAAACCCACATAAATACAGGTATCTCATGAGACAAAGGTGCCAAAAACATCCACTGTAGAAAAGATAGCTTATTAAACAAGTAGTGCTGGAAAAATGGAAAACCACATATAACAAAATGAAATTAAACCCTTATCTCTCACCCTGCACAAAACTCAAAACACTGTGGGTCAAATATATAGGCACTAGATCAGAGACCCTGTGGCTACTAGAAGAAAAGTTAGGCCCAAATATTCACTGTGTCAGCCTAGGACCTGACTTTCTTACCAAGACCCCTAAAGCACAAGAAATTAAATCAAGAGTCAATAGATGGGATGGACTTAAACTAAAAAGCTTCTTTTCAGCACAAGACAAAATCCAATAATATGAAAAGACAGCCTACAGATTGGAAGAAAATCTTTACCACATGCATCTCAGATAAAGCCTCAATTTCTAGGATATATAAAGAACTCAAAAAACTTAACACACACACACACACACACACACACACACACACACACGTGAATAATCCAATCAATAAATGGGCTAAGGAACTGAACAGACACCTCACAGAAAAAGATATACAATTGATCAACAAATACATAATCAAAACCACCCTAAGATTCCATCTCACCCCAATTAGAATGGCGATTATCAAGAATACAAGCAACAACAGGTGTTGGAGAGGATGTGGGAAGAAAGGTACACTCATATATTGCTGTTGGGGCTGCAAATTAGTGCAGCCACTCTGGAAAGCAGTGTGGAGACTCCTTAGAAAACTTGGAATGGAATCACCATTTGACCCAGCTATCCCACTCCTTGGCCTATACCCAAAGGACTTAAAATCAGCATATTACAGAGATACAGCCACATCAATGTTCATAGCTGCTCAGTTCACAATAGCCAGATTGTGGAACCAACCTAGATGTCCTTCAATTGATGAATGGATAAAGAAACTGTGGTATATATATACAACAGAATATTACTCAGCCATAAAGAATAATAAAATTATGGCATTTGCAGGCAAATGGATGAAACTGGAGAATATCATGCTAAGTGAGATAAGCCAATCTCAAAAAACCAAAGGAAGAATGATATCACTAATAAGTGGATGATGACACATAATGGGGGGTGGGAGGGGTTAGCGTTAGGGTTAAAGTTAGGTTTAGGGAGGGGGGCAAGAATGGAGGAAGGAAGGACTGTATAGAGGGAAAAGAGGGGTGGGAGGGGTGGGGGGAAGGGAAAAATAACAGAATGAATCAAAGAACATTACCCTATGTAAATTTATGATTACACAAATGGTATGCCTTTACGCCATGTACAGAGAAACAACATGTATCCCATTTGTTTACAATAAAAAAAATCTGAAAAAAAAATGTTCAACATCTCTAGCAATTAGAGAAATGCAAATCAAAAAACTAAGATTTCATCTCACTCCAATCTGAATGGCAATTACCAACAATATAATCAATAAAAGATGTTGGTGAGGATGAGGGGGAAATGTACACTCATTTATTGCTGGTGGGAATGCAAATTGGTGCAACAAATATGGAAAGTAGTATGGAGATTCTTCAGAAAACTCGGAATTTAACCAGTCATCCCACTCCTTGTTTTATACCCAGAGGACTTGAAATCATTATACTGCAATGATACATCCATATTAATGTTTATAACAGCTGAATTCACAATAGCTAAACTATGGAACCAACGTAGATGCCCTTGAACAAATGAATGGATAAAGAAAATGGAGACATATGTGTGTGTGAATATATATATACACATACACACTATATTTTGAGATATTATAGATGCATGGAATATATATCATTCTAATTAGCATCCTATTCTTGTGGTGAAACATGATGTGGAAGTTCACTGATCATGTATTCATAGATGAGCATAGGAAAGTTATGTCCAATTCATTTGAACGTCCTATCCCCATGCCACTCCGTTACCTTCATTCCTCTTTGTCTAATAAAATAAACTTGTTATTCCCTTACCACCACTTATTATGTGTTAGCAACCACATATCAGAGAGGATATTTGGCCTTTGGTTTTTTGAGACTGGCATATTTTACTTAGCCTAATAGTCTCTAGTTCCACCCATTTACTGGCAAATGCCATAATCTCATTCTTTCTTATGGCTGAGTAATATTTTATTGTTTATATATACCACATTTACTTTATCCACTCATCTGTTGAGGGGCACATAATGTGGTTCCATAGCTATGCTCTTCAAAGGCAGTTTCTATAAGAATTGATGTGACTGCATCACTCTAGTACAATAATTTTAAATCCTTTTTATGGGGCTAGGGATATAGATCAGCTGGTATAGTGCTTCCCTCACAAGCACAAGGCTCTGGGTTCAAATCCCCAGCACCCCCCAAAAAAATCCTTTGTATATATACTAAGGAGTGGGATAACTGGGTCAAACAGTCACACTATTCCAAGTTTTTTTGAGGAATCTCCATGTTGCTTTCCAGAGTACTTGCACCAATTTGCAGTACCAGCAGCAATATATGAGTGAGCATTGTCCCCCACATTCTCATCAATATTATTACCTGTATTCTTGATATTTCCCATTCTTTTTTTAATTCATTTGTATTGTAAACAAATGGGATACATCTTATTTCTCTGTTTGTACATGATGTAGAGGCATACATTTGTGTAGTTACATTTAGCTAGGGTAATAATTTTTGATTCATTGTTATTTTTTCTCCCCCCACCCCTTCCACCCTTCTTATCCCTCTATAGTGTCCCTCCTTTCTCCATTCTTGCCCCCCTCCCACCCCCATATGTGTCATCATCAACTTATCAGTGAAATTATTCCTCCTTTGTTTATTGAGATTGGATTATCTCACTTAGCATGATAATCTCCAACTGCATGCGTTTGCCAGTAAATGCCACAATTTTATTATTCTTTATAGCTGAGTAATATTCCATGATATATATATATATATATATATATATATATATATATATATATATATATATATCACAGTTTCTTTATCCATTCATCAATTGAGGAGTATCTAAGTTGGTTCCACAATCTGGCAATTGAGAATTGAGGAGCTATGAACATTGTTGTGGCTGTATCTCTGTAGTATGCTGATTTTAAGTCCTTTGGGTATAGGTCAAGGAGTGGGATAACTGGGTCAAATGGTGGGTCCATTCCAAGTTTTCTACGGAATCTCCACACTGCTTTCCAGAGTGGCTGCACTAATTTGCAGTCCCACCAGCAATGTATGAGTGTACCTTTTTCCGCACATTCTCACCAACACCTATTGTTGCTTGTGTTCTTGATAATCTCCATTCAAATTGGGGTGATACGGAATCTTAGGGTAGTTTTGATTTGCATTTCTCCTATTCGTAAAGATGGTGAACATTTTTCCATATGTTTGTTGATTGCTAGTAGATCTTCTTCTGTGAAGTGTCTGTTCATATCCTTAGCCCATTTGTTGATTGGGTTATTTGAATACTTCATGTAGAGTTTTTTGTGTTCTTTATATATTCTGGAAATTAGTGCTCTATCTGAAGTATTAGTGGCAAAGATTTTCTCCCACTCTGTGGGCTCTCTCTCTGCATTTCTGATAGTTTCCTATGCTGAGAGAAACTATTTAGTTTGAATCTGTCCCAGTTATTGATTCTTGCTTTTATTTCTTGAGTATGGAACTGCTGTTAAGAAAGTCTGATCCTAAGCCATCAAGTTGAAGATTTAGACCTACCTTTTCTTTTATAAGGTGCAGGGTCTCTGGTTTGATTTCAAGGTTCTTGATCCATTGTGAGTTGATTTTTGTGCAGCGTGAAAGATAGGGGTTTAGTTTCATTCTGTTGCAAATGGATTTCCAGTTTTCCCAGCACCATTTGTTGAAGAGGCTATCATTTCTCCATTGCATATTTTTGGCACCTATGTGTAGTATGAGAAAATTGTACTTATTTGGGTTTGTGTCCATGTCCTCTATTCTGTACCATTGATCTACCTGTCTATTTTGGTGTCAATACCATGCCATTTTTGTTACTATTACTTTGTAATATAGTTGAAGGTCTGGTAATGTGATACACCCTGCTTCACTCTTTCTGCTAAGGATTGCTTTAGCTATTCTGGGTCTCTTATTCTTCAGATAAAATTCATGATTGCTTGCTCTATTTCTGTAAGGTACATCATTGGGATTTTAATTGGAATTGCATTGAATCTCTATACCACTTTTGGTAGTATGGTCATTTTGACAATATTAGTTCTGCCTATCCAGGAACATGGGAGATCTTTCCATCTTCTAAGGTTTTCTTTAATTTCTTTCTTTAGTGTTCTGTAGTTCTCCTTGTAGAGGTCTTTCACCTCTTTTTTTAGTTTAGTTTCCAAGTATTTTATTTTTTAAGCTATTGTGAATTGGGTAGTTTTCCTAACTTCTCTTTCTGAAGATTCATCACTTATGTATAAAAATGCATTAGATTTATGAGCATTAATCTTATATCCTGCTACTTTACTGAATTCATTTATGAGTTCTAAAAGTTTGCTGGTGGAATTTTCTGCTTCCTCTAAATATGTAATCATGTCATCAGTAAATAGGGATAGTTTAGTTCTTCTTTTCCTATTAATATCCCCTTAATTTCTTTGGTTTGTCTCATTGCTCTGGCTAGAGTTTCGAGGACAATGTTGAATAGAAGTGGTGAAGGAGGGCATCCCTGCCTTGTTCCAGTTTTTAGGGGAATGCTTTCAGTTTTTCACCATTTAGAATGATATTGGCCTTGGGCATAGCATAGACAGTCTTTACAATGTTAAGGAATGTTCCCACTATCCCTATTTTTTCTAGCATTTTGAGCATGAAGGGATGCTGTATTTTATCATATGCTTTTTCTGCATCTATTGAAATAATCTTGTGATTCTTGACTTTAAGTCTGCTGATATGGTGAATTACATTTATTGATTTCTGGATGTTGTACCAAACTTGCATCCCTGGGATAAAACCCACTTGATGGTGGTGCACTATCTTTCTAATATATTTTTGTATGTGATTTCCTAAGATTTTGTTGAGAATTTTTGCATCAATGTTCATTAAGAATATTGGTCTGAAATTTTCTTTCCTTGATGTGTCTCTGTCTGGTTTAGGTATCAGTGATATTGGCTTCATAGAATGAGTTTGGAAGGTTTCCATCCTCTTCTGTTTCATAAAATACTTTGAGAAGTTTTGGAATGAACTCTTCTTTAGAAGTTCTGTAGAACTTGGCTGAGAATCCATCTGTTCCTGGAATTTTCTTTTTTGGTAGGCTTTTGATGACTTCTTCTATTTCATTACTTGAAATTGATCTATTTAGTTTGTGTATGTCCTCCCTATTCAGTTTATGTAATTCATATGTCTCTTGAAATCTTTTGATGTCTTTGAGATTTTCTATTTTGTTGGACTATAGATTTTCAAAATAATTTCTAATTATGTTTTGTATTTCAGTCATGTCTGTTGGGCTATTTCCTTGTTCATTTTGAATTTTAGTAATTTGACTTTTCTTTCTCCTTCTCTTTGTTAGTGTGGCTAAGGTTTTAACAGTTTTGTTTATTTTGTCAAAGAAGCAACTATTTATTTTTTCAATTTTTTCTATTGTTTCTTTTCAATAGCTCTAACTCTTTATTGAAATGATCTTTTGCTTCCTGCATTTGCTCTTTTAACTGTCGATTGGTGTGATCATTCAATTCCTGCATTTGCCCTTTCATCTCATCTTTCACTGCCTGCATTTACTCTTTCATCTCCTCGTTTGCTTCCCTGATCATTTTGGTTATGTATATTCTGAACTCTCTGACATTTCTTCTGCCATGCTGTCATTGGATATTTTGCTATACAATCTAGGTTTGTTTGGGGCATTTTCTTCCATTGTTTACTCATATTTTTCAGGTATCTACCCCTCTAGTAGTGAAACTCTGGGATATTGCAGATTTCCTCTATTGACTAATATTGTCTCTATAAATTTCCAATAACTAACCTCTTCGCCTTCAGTAGCCTGATGTCTTGGAGGAACTTGATAATGTGGTGCTCCACTAGAAAGCTGACCTTCTTGGGGTGTTGGCCTTCAGGTGGGTGTTGGCCTTCAGGTGGGGTATATTCCCTGGTGGCTCTGAGTCTCTCAGTACCTCCTCTTCTTGGCTCCTGCATCTTTTCAAAGGTCTTCTAACCTCCTGTAGGTGTCTCAGGAAGGTAGTTGCCCTTCCATTGATGATGTCCACACCCTCACAATAAATTCAAAATGCCTGCACCAGCCTATAAAGAAGCTTCTGGCTAACTCTGTGATGGTGACAACCCTCTGCATGGTGGTCAGGCACAGTTGTTCAGTGGTGGTGTCTGTCTTTGGCCTGGTGTTTGGGTGGGTTTTCTATCCACTGCCCCACTCTGAAAGACTGGTGGGTTGGGTGCCCTCCTGCTACCTCCATGATGCAAGCAGCCTGACTTGCCTGTCAGCTTGCTCCGGGACTGGGACCAACCAGTGATGGCACTGACCTTGGTGCAGGGATCAGGCAGTGTCACTTAGTTATGAAGTCTGTCCTTGGCCTGCTGGCTGGGTGGGATAACTTCCTGCCACCTACCTCCATGATGTAGGCACCCTGGCTCATCCCCCAGCTTGCTCCATGACTGTGACCAACCAGTGTTGGCACTGACCTAGGTCTGATACTTGCCATTCTTACTGGAGTGGGAGGTAATCACATTGTAGTTTTGATTTGCATTTCTTTAGATGCTAGAGATATTGAACAATTTTTCATATATTTGCTGACAATTTGTATTTCTTCTGTGAAGTGCCTGCTAAATTCCTTTACCCATTTAATAGTTGGGTTATTGCATGTATGTATGTGTTTGTGTGTTTCTGTGTGTGTGTGTGTGTGTGTGTGTGTGTGTGTGTTAAGTTTTTGAGTTCTTTATATATCCTAGAATTTAATGCTCTCCTGAAGTGCAGGTGGGAATGATTTCTCCCATTCTGTAGTCATTCTGATCACATTCTTATTTTCTTTTCATTGAGGAATATTTGTTTGATGTCATGCATTTATTGATACTTGATTTTAACTATTGTGCTTTAGAAATTTTGTTGAGGATGTCAGTTTCTATGCTAAAATGGTGGACAATTTGTCCTCTATTTTTTTTTTGATGAGGTAAACAATCTCTTCTAGTGTCTAGGTCCTTGACCTAAAGTGGGTAGAGCTTTTTGCAGGCTGAAGGATACGAGATAAATTTTACTCTACATGGGTGTCCACTTTACCCAGCACCATGTGCTGAAGAGTCATGTGTTTTGGCATCTTTTTCTAGAATGAGTGTACTGCATATATGTAAGTTTATTTCTGTGTTTTCTGTCGTGTTTGTCTTCATGTCTGTTTTGGTGCCACTAACTTGTTGTTTTTGTTACTATAGCTCTGTAGTATAACTTAAGGTGTAATATGTGTTGCCTCCTGCTTCACTTTTCTAATAAGGATTGCTTTAGTTTTTTGGGTCCCCTTGTTTTTCCAAACAAATTTTATGATCAACTTTTCTATTTCTATGAAAAAATCATTGAAATTTTTATAGGAATTGAGATAAATCTCTGTTGTTTTTGTAGTATGGCCATTTTGACATATTAATTCTGCCTATCCAAGAACATGGGAGATCTTTCAATCTTCTAAGGTCTTCTTCAATTACTCTTTTTTTTTCCAGTGCTGGGGATCGAACCCAGGGCCTTGTGCTTGCAAGGCAAGCACTCTACTGACTGAGCTATCTCCCCAGCCCTCAATTATTCTTTTAATGTTCTGTTATTTTTATTATAGAGGTCATTCACCCCTTTTGTTAGATTGATACCTGAGCATTTTTGAGCCTTTTTAAATGGGAGCATTTCCTAATTTCATTTCAGCTGATTCATCAGTGATATATAGGAGCACAATTGGTTTATGGGTACTAATTTTATTTCCTCTTAATTTGCATAGTCTGTTAATAAATTCTAGAAGCCTTCTGGTGGAATTTTTGGGTCTTCTAAATATAGAATCATGTCATTGGCAAATAGAGATATTTTAAGACTTATTTTCCTATTCATATCACTTTAATTTCTTTCTTTTATTTAATTGTTCCAGTGAGGTTTGTAAGTACTAAGTTGAATAGAAGTGGTGAAAAAGGGCATCCCTCTCTTGTTTCAGTTTCTAGCAGAAAAAAATTTATATGTTATCCATATAAAATGACATTGGTCTTGGGTTTATCATATATAGCTTTTACAATATTGAGGAATATTCTGACTATCCCTAATTCATTTAGTGTATGGATGCTGCATCTTGTCAAATGCTTTATCTTTGTATATTGTGATAATCATGTAAATATTGTGTTTAATCTACTGATGTGATGAATTATTTTATTGATTTATATATTTTGGACAATTCTTGCATTCCTGGAATCAAACTCACTTGATCATGGTACTCTAACCTTTTTAATATGATTTTGTACGGATTTTGCCAGTATTTTCTTTAGAATTTTTGCATCTATATTCATTAGGGATACTAGTCTGAAGTTTTCTTTCCTTGATGCATCTTTGTCTGGTTTTGGTATCAGGGTGAAAGTAGGATCATAGAACGAGATTTGAAGTGTGTGTTCCCCTTTTCTGTTTCATGGAAATTTTGAGAAATATTGAGGTTATTTTCTTTGAAGGTCTGGAAGGACTTGGCTGATAATCTATTTTGTCCTTTTTTTTTTTGGTGGTAGGCTTTTGATGGCATCTTCTCTTTCATTGCTTGAAATTGGTGTGTTTTAATTTTCTGTGTCCTCCTTCCTTAATTTGTTTAGGTCATATTTCTCTAGAAATTTGTTGATCTCTTTGTGATTTTCTGTTTTATTAAATTATAGATTTTCACAATAAGTTCTATTGTCTGCATTTTAGTAGTGTCTGTGGTGATATTTTATTTTCATCATAAATTTTAGTAATTTGAGTTTTCTTTCTCTTTTCTTCATTAGCTTGGCTAGGTGTTTATTAATTTTATTAATTTTTCAAAGAAGCAACTTTTTGTTTCATTGACTTTTTGAATTTTTTATTTCAATTTCATTGATTTTGGTATTGATTTTAATTATTTTCTGTCTTCTACTGTTTTGGCATAGGTTTGTTCCTTTCTTAGGCGTTGAGATTTAATTTTAGGTTATTTAGTTGGAATTTTCTATTCTTTTATCAAATGAACTCAATACTGTAATCTTTCCTCTTAGAATTTTCTTCATAATTTCCAAGTAATTGTGGTATGCTCTGTCACTATTCTCATTTACCTCTATGTATTTTTTTAAATTTATCCCTGATTTCTTCAGCTATCCATTAGCTACTCAGTAGTATAATATTTATTGTCCAGTTGTCAGCATAGCCTCTCTTTATTTTATCATTCATTTCTCATTTCCTTCTTTTATGATCTGATATAATCCAAGGAATTAGAACTATAGTGTGCATTTACACAGAGTTGCTTTGTAGCTTAAAATATAATCTATTTTAGCAAAGGATCCATGTGCTATTGAGAAAAAGTGTATTCAGTTACTAATGGATAAAATATTGTATATGTCATTATGTCTGAATTATTAATTGTATTGCTTTTTTCTAAACCTTCTTTATTTAGTGTTTGGTTGGAGGATATATCAGTTGATAGGGATATATTAAAATCACCTAGTATTATTGTTTTGGCTTATTTGATTCTTGAAATTGAGAAATGTTTGATATATATATAGATGGTCCATTTTGGGGGGCATGGATACTTATAATTGGTATGTCTTGTTGATGTTTAATTCCCTTAAGCATATGATATGACATTCTTTGTTCCTTTTGATTAACTTTGACTTCAAGTTCTCTCTATCTGATATAAAGATATTAAAGCCTCCAAGTGAATAATATTTGTTTTCCATCCACATACCTTAACTTGTGAATGCCTTTGCCGATGAGGAGAGTCTTTTGAAGATACTGTATTGTTGGGTCTTCCTTTTTAATCCAATCTCACAAACTATGTCTTTTGACTGATGAGTCATGACATTTACATTCAATGTTATTATTGGGATATGATTTTTATTTCCTATCATTTTGATTTCTCATTTTTTATTTGTTTTTATATGGCAATTTCAATTTCCTTGGATCACCTGTTTTATACATATCACCAAAACATTCACAGACACATTTGCCATGTTCTGTTCATGACTTAGCCTCAACAGTTTAGATTCCTAAAGTTGTCATTAAGTCAGTCATCAGAAACTTCCTCCTCCTGGATCTTCAGATCTCAGTTTTGTTATCTTTAATTTGTTTCCAATTTGCGCACAAATGTCTGCTTCAGTTGTAAGACACAGATTTACACAGAAGGTATCCAGAATATTAGGGTCCCCACTATCAGGTTTTTTCCTTTGTGGCATTGCCTCTCATTTTCCATCATCTGGGATTAACTGTTTTCTGGGTCTTTATGAACCTAGGATACAGGTTTCTTTAAAGATGTTTTTACCCCCCTCCACCCTGTGGCCTCTCCTCAAGCAAAAAGGGGAAGGAAAACCTGTGCCCATCCCAATGCCATGACATTGCCTTTTATGAAGTGTTAAATGGACCTCTATTCTCTGTCCTGACTTTGTCCTTCTTTAGTGTTTTCAGGTAGGATTCCTTTTGTTCCTTTGTCTAGAGTTTCTAATTGCCTCTGTGTATGTGCTGAAGATAGGGATGAAGAGACTCAGTCACACTAAGAAATACATTTATAGAGCTCTCTTTTTATATTAAAATGGTGTGAAAAATCCATGAACCTTCTCATGAAAATTAAATACAAGTGACACCCCAAATTTCTTGGCACTCTGTTCTAAAGTCCTAATGTCCTGTCCATCTTTCTAACTTCTTCCTATTTTTCTAATTTTATATCTTTTCCCATATAAACCCATCTTCATTTTTGTTCAATGCACTCTGCCAGATATTGCATATCTTGAAATCTGCCTCACCACAGCAGCATGGTTTCTTTTCCTTAGCACACTTCCTGGTGCTTCCCCTCAGTCACCCTTGCTAATCTCCACCATGTCCATGGCTAGCAGCTGCCATGCAGTGTATGTTGTTTTTCAGTTGTCAGGTCAAGTGTAGAATACTGAAATGGTGTGTACCAATGTCATACAAAGAGAAGAAAAAGATCACATAAGAACTTTTTCAGGCCATTCATCAAGGAAACCCAAATGTGCTTCCTTGTGTGGTGAGATCTGAAGATTGTTTTCAAAAGATATTCTGGTCTGTCTTTTGCTGTGCTATTGAGGATCAGGAAAATGAATTAAGTAGCCTTGAAATACTTAACTGTTATGTGTAAATTACTAGATATTGTTGTGAACTTGATACCATTTTTCATTTTGAGAAAGCTTATTTTATTTTGGATGAGTTTCTTTTGGGAGGGAAAGTTAAGGAAACATCCAAGAAAAATGTTTTTAAAGCAATTGAGCAAGCTTATTTATTATAAGAGTCAAACATGAATATTTTAATGTGCACTAAATGAATACTCATCAAATATGCATAATTTTGCAGAGGAAATAGGAAGCTGAAATATTTATGAAAAAAAATATCCTAACCTTGGTAACTATCTTGTAAAATAAAAATAGAATATTTAAGAACCAGTACCGTTAATAGAGAATTTGGATGATATACTCTGCCAAGTAAGCAGTGCCATAATATTTAGTGTTGTTCAGTCTTCAATAGTTGAAGGGGAATAAAAAACAAAGCAAAACTATACTGTGATTTTCTTGAAAACTGAGTTAGAATGTTCTGATGTACCACATAAAAGAGTATGTTTAAATAACACAAGAAACTAAAATTAATTTGTACTCATGTAAAATATTTAAAACTTTCAGTTGAGAAATTTTGTAGTGCCGTATTTGTTGAATCACATTTGTGCTATATTATGATATTGATCAATGTCCTTATGAACTGTCAGAAAGCTATGTTAGAAATGTTTTCTGCACTATATATTGCTCAGTGATATCTCTTTCCATATATCAATACTGAACTTATTTATATAGTTCAAAAATTCTCATGCTTTCTCAATACCTAAATGTTTATATATTATAAATAAAATATATTTATTAATTTGTTTTTTATTTTGCAGCCACTCGGGCATAAAAAATAAGGATATCTCATAAATAAAAGCTGCAGTGCAATTCACTCAGGGGTTATTTTGGAACACTCCATCCCCTACATTATTTATTTTTTCTCCCAAAACATACCCTACATCCCCACAGTGGAACCATATAATTAAAATATTAAGTTCCTGGAATGTATGGTTCACATCAAGGCATCATTTGAGTACTTTCAAATAATGTACAGATCTTCATTTAAGAAACATATTTTGTGGTTACAGTTACCTTAAAAAGTAATTATATTCAGGGGTTAGCTTGTTTGCTTTGGATGCTTTGTGCTGGGCTGTAACAAGTTTTTGATTTTGTTTTCTGTATACAGCTGCTTGCTTTAAATTAGTAGATCCTGAAATAGCTTTTCTTGCATGTCAAAAATAAAATTATTTCATCTAAAAGAAAATAATAGCAACTATCAAAGTTATTTCCATGTGGATTCTATTAATGAAGATTTCCTGTTTATGTCATTATTATTTTTCTCCCTCCTCCATTTTCCATGGAGTACTCATACTTTTGCTACATCTGAATCTGATAATATGAAACTCATTATTCCACTACCCAACTCTTCATCCCCAATCTAACATTATTGATCTAATTCTTGGAAAATATTTAGCTAAACAGACAGCCCTTATATTTTTCACTCAGAAATGAACTCATACATGGGAAGGACTTTTTCCATACTCTCTAGGAAGTTTTAGAACATGTATTTTTAAAAGATTTTCTTAAAAATGGATTTAATTTAGCAATGTATTCCTTAAATATATCCAAAGTATCTTTTCTGTATTATCAGTAGAACAATTAAAATTTAATTAAAGTTAAAATTTTGTGAGAAAATTAATGCTTATTGCTGTACTAGGCAACTAAGGACTTTTAGTTTTTTAAAAATATGTTTAATATGTACTGACAACCATTATTGTGTTTGTCATTATGAAAATACTTCATGTTGTTTTGCTACCATCATCATTATCTGTCTCTGAGAATTGTTTTTATCTTGTAAAACTGAAGATCTATACCAGGTAATCAGTAAATCTCATTTCACTTCTTCCCCCAGCAGCTACCATTTCTATTTTCTTTTTCTATGATATGCATAACAATTACTGATTTATTTTATAATTTTTTCCTTCTAAGTCTTTGAAATTTAATGTATATTTCACATTTATGGCACAATTCATTTTGTACTAACTTCTTTCAGGTACTCATTAGTCACTTTTGGCTGTTGACTGCTGTTTCAAATAGCCAGACTCTATGCTATAATATATACAGAATCCATATGTAATTGATCTGTTAGTATGTGACATAAATCATTTCTGTTTTACTTTCTTAATTTTATTCCTATTTGTAAGTATGAACAATAGGCAGGTTCCAGTTTTCAAAAATTTTGAAATAGGCAGGTCTTCATTAAAAAAATGGTATACCCAGATTTTGAAATGATGACTATGTAGTTGGCTATACATCAGTAACCATATGACTGTGTTTAAAGGTTTGCTCTCTAAGAAGCTGGTGATTATGAGCTACCAGCTCTTAGAACTTTTGTAGAATATAGATTTCTTGATGACTCTGTTGGGGTTGACAAAATTACCATGATTGATGACTTGCTAGAGGGATTCTCTCTAGTGTCTCTAGGGTAAAGTTTTTTTTTCAGATTCATCTAGAGAAATGGGAGTGACATAGCTTGGTTTATCTAAATATCTAGTATGTTTAAATGAATGACATTGATGACTGATGGTAAAGGTAGTTCAATAAGTTTGATCTTCAGATATGAGATACCATTTAGGACAGCCCTATACTAATCAGGTTTCTTTCTGGATTCAAGTTTTGATTTCATTGGCTACCTCCTTGCTTGGTAAAATACCTGTGTTATGTTATCTTTAAATCCATATCAAAACCTCCATTTTTACCTATGATGGAGCAACTTGTAGAAGACTAAAGTTTCTACTGAAACTACTAGAAGTGCTAGGAAACTAAAATCCTTTTGAAGGCCTTGTAGCGATGCTGAGTCAGTTAATATTCAGGAGAAAAATATAAAGACACATTCTGTACTGGGTTTTCTCCTGAGTTTTCTAACTCTTAAGCTCTGTAGAGAAAAAGGATAAAAGCTGAGTAGGGTACAAATATAAGCAAAAAGCAACTAGAGAAGTTTCATGGAGCCTTTGATAGTTTGTTGTTCTGCCTCAGGTTATAGTGGAATCTGTTGAAGGGCTGTGTCATAAGAGTGAGGACAAACCACAGGCAGGTCACTCTTTATAATAGTATTCAAACTCAGTCTCAAGAAATCTGTTTCTTATTGGATTGAGTTGATCTGTTCATCTACTTTGACTTCCCCCTAGAAAAGAATTATTTTTTGTTGTTGTTGTAAGGTAACAGCATCTAGAATCTGTATATTTTCCATATAGAAAATATTTCATAAAATCATTCACATAGAGTGCTTGGCAGTTAATAAAAAATTACTAAGATTACAGTACATCCAAGAGAAAAAAATCAAGAACAGAAACAGTTCAAAGCATCAAAATAGTCTTGATACAGATTACACAGACTTGGGAGTTACAGAAGCATTAAAACATGGTTACTAATCTAGTTATGAAAATGCATGCTGAGATTGAAAATTTTACTAGAGAAGTGAAATCTATAGAAAAGAAAAGGAAATTTTGAAACAAAAATATTGTAACTAAAATTAAGAACCAAATAGATAAGTTAAATTGCAGGTTAGATACAGTTGAAAAGAGGAATGGTAATCTAAAAGATAAATGAATAAAAAATATTCAGCAAAATATACTTATTTTGGTGTTATAATCAAAACAAGCTAAGGCATGAAGTGTTTTCAATAATTCACCAAAGTCCATCTCCTATTTTACAGCTTAGGAGCAAAAAAAAGTCTTTATTATACTGTAATTGTAATTCTTGCTGTTTCCATGTGTGTGGTTGTATATTTTTCTTGTAGTGTTTATTTTTAAAGGCATAGTAAATATAACATGGAGATGGTCAGAAACAAAATTATTGCTACTTGTAAATTTGTACATGATACCCTCCATTCAGGCTCTGAGAAAACAAAAATTATTACATCACTAGTATCTTATGTAGAGTTCACCTGTTCAGCAAACTCAACTACATAGAATAGAGCCTTAGAAGGAGACAATAAGCTAAACATAGACAGAAATAGGTAAACAAAGGTGGTTGATAAATCATGTATTTTAGCATAAATGAGTTTTTTAATACATTAGTTGTAGATAGATATAATTCCTTTATTTATTTATTTTTATGTGGTACTGAGAACTGAATCCAGTGCCTCACATATGCCTAGCAAGCACTACAAAACTGAGCCACAACCCCAGTCCAAGCATAAAGGAGTTTATGAGGACCTTACTCTTATGTAGGATAATGCTTATAACATAATGGTGATCTGGTAAACCTGCTCATTGCAAGTGAGAAAGTAAGTCAGAAAGAAGTGATGGGTAAATTGTTGAAGAAATGGGTTTGGGAGCAAGTACATTATTTCATCATTTGTAAATCTACACCATGAATTGTATCATTCATTTATGTATGTATAAGAAAGAAAAAATGCTCTCAATTACATTTTGACATCCTATTAATTGTGAAATACATTCTGATTTCAGAGATGCTATAATGTGGAGGATAAAGTCAATGGCAATCCTGTTGTTAAGTCTAATTATTTGTTATTTGTCTGACTTGTACCAGGGAACTTCTTTGAGAAAATTTTTTAATACATAAAGAGGGATAGTAAAAGGTCAAAGTTTATTCTTTATCCTTTTCTCTTTACCTCTCCTAACCCATGGTTATATCTGAAGATATCTGCTGACTGGTTCCTATGTGATTTTGGTTTGTAGGACTAGAATCTTTTAGAAAGAACATTTTAAGAAAATTTCCAATCCTTCTAAATTTCATTATTGTGATTGAATTCAAATTATGCAAAACTTCTGCTATTTTAATAATGCCAAATAAATATAGCATTAATTAGCAAATGCATCTTTTTTAAAAAAAGGTTGAATTTTGTGATGTTTGGCAAATTAAATATTCCTGATTATATTCATCATATTCCTGTTTTGAAGATTCCCAGGAAATTCAGAATGACATTATTTTCTTGAGCAGTAAAATATTAATAACTTCACTTTTGTGTTCATTCTTTCAGAATTTTTTCAAGCCACATTCAATTGATAGGATGAAAAAGTTTGAGAGAAAGCTATTCCTCACTCTTTGAGGATGCCAGAATATTGGTGAATCATAATCTGAATTAGCTGAAAATATGACTACCAAAGAAAACAGCAGCAAGGATAATAGTACATATTTGGGATGGAGAAGATGCTTCCCCATTTTAATTTATAAACAATGTGAATATACTGTCTAGATAAAGTCATAATAATGACCTTTTATTTCTCTCATTCCCTGGTGTTTTAGGAGACACAACATTGTATAACTTTCTCTTGCTTACTTGACTATTCTGCTTTCACTCCAACATTGTTACTATGCCTATCTCAAGTCATAATGAATTATTCCATCCCATATTTCTGTATTTAGTAGTTCATAAATAATGATATATTGCATAATATTATCCTAATTGTTAAATATCTAGTTTTACATTTAAATTAACATTTAAATATTTGTGCTAGTCTTATAACCTGAATTAATTCAGCTTAAAAATGCATAGAACATTTGTGAAATTTGTGGTCTCAGCGTAGTTTTTCAACATGCTATAAGCATATGGAATCTTTACTAAATTCTAAGGTTAATCATAAATAAATTTTATTGTTTTTCAATTTTATGTTTGTCACAGACTTTATCTGTAGTACAGAGCACATAGAGCAGGTAGGCATATAATGTTTCTTTAATGTGATAGGCCTTTTTACAAGTCAAAGTAGTAATACACAGATAATGATATAAAATAAAGAGCTTGTTACAGTGAATGAATTAAAATGTAAACTGAGTCACATTTTTAGAACAAGTCTACATATTCAAAATGAAAATATCCCTAGGAATGTCATAATTACTAGAAAGGAGCTTACATGACTGGCTGCCAGTGTGTCATGACACACAGATTACCTTCCCTCACAGTGCCAGAGATTCTGCTCTAGAGATTTGTGGAAGTAGGTAAAACATGGTCACCCTCACCTCTTGCTTTGCATGTAGATGCTTGTGCTGTGAGAGAGGAAAAGGCATAGTGGAAAGGAATCTGCATTTTAAGTCAGAAGTCATGGGTTGGGATTTGATATGCTGAAATACTTTGTTGGATAACTCCAGGGAAGTCATTTAGTCTACCAAGACTTCAGATACCATATTTCCTTTTCTCTGAAGGGTTGTTATTTCCTCTAGGATACCCATCATGTTTTCAGAATAAATACTTTACAGATTAGTTTTCTTTGCTTTAAAGTCTACAACATTGTATCTATTTTCCCAGACCTCCTAGCTTCTGCTGAGATTTCACTGAGAGCTGTTGTTTTGTGTTTAATGTGGGACAGGAGAGATGGGCTAGTAGGAAATTTGAAATAATAATTTGGATATAGTCACACTAAGGAGGGGAAAAGTTGCCTTTGTATCAAATCCCAAAATTTACTATATAGTCTTAAATTTTTCTTGCAATATGATATCTGTGAGATACCTGAAACAAAATTCTAATTTTCTTTCAGAAACCCATTGAATTCTTGGTATTACTTAAATCCAGTGTTTTTGGGGGCATTTTATCATTGTTTTTTGATACCAGGGATTGATCCCAATGGTGCTTCACCACTTAGTCACATCTCTAACCCTTTTTAACACTTTGAGATGGGATCTTGGTAATTTGTTTAGGGTCTTGCTAAATTGCTTAGGACCTTGCTACATAGTTAAGACTACCTTTGAACTTGTGATCCTTGTTAGCATGCCCACCTCAGTGTGTTCATTTTTAAGGTAGAAGAGCCTTGCCATTATGTTTGCCAGTGATATTCAGAAATAAAATAAACACAGTATGCATCTTCATGGGTGGTTTATGGTACATGTTTATGGCAGGAGGGGTGGTAATGGGAATGGAACCCAGAACTACTCTACCATTGAACATATACCTAGTTCTTTTTAGTTTTCATTTTGAAACAGTCTTGGTAAATTGCTGGATTTGGTATGGTGATCCTCCTACTCAAATTACCCAGGCAGCATGAGTCACTGTACCTGACTAGGACACTTTTTCTTTTCTTTCTTTTTTTGGGGGGTACTAGAAATTGAACCCAAGGGTGCTATAACACTGAGAACCACCCCCATCACTTTGTATTTTTTATTTTGAGAAAGGGTCTTGTTAAGTTGCTCAGGGTCTCACTAAGTTGCTGAGGCAGGCTTTGAATTCACAGTCCTTCTGTCACAGCCTCCTAAGCCTCTGAGATTGTAAGCATGTACCACAACATTTGGCTAGGACATATTATTTTTAAAAATTGCTTATTTATTAACATTTATTTTACACATTAACTTATATATGCTTCTGAGAATTGAACCCAGTGCCTCACACATGCAAGGCAAGTACTCTACCACTGAGCCACAACCTCAACCCCAGGACATATCCTTAATGAGTATTTTACCACAAGACATACCTCTTTTTTTAAAAAAGCTATGAATCAAAGAAAATGAACCTACTTTTTTGAGAGCTAGTTAATATTTTAGACTAATTGCATATTTTCTGAAATAGTTCAGTATTATTTATTAAAAAATGCTTAGTTTACAACCTGTTGAAATGTTTACAACATGTAATTGTTTTCAAGTAGTATATATTGTTTTCTTTAATAACATTTCCTTTTACAATAGTAACTTGTGACAGGTAGTAAAGAAGAAAAAATAGAAACTGTTGAATTTATTCTTCAATAGACTTACTTGATATAATACTTGGGAGCATCTTAATAGATATTGAAGAGATTGCAGGTAGCAAGGACTACCACAATCTGATATTGCATATTCCCTTGCATTCATTAATAGCTTTGACAGAAATTCTTCATCTTTTTGGTCAGTGCCTAATAATTGCTTCCATCACATTCTTTCCTTATGGACTTTAGGTTCATTGTTAGAATAAAAAATTTTATACTAAAATGTAGAATTTTATCTAAAGCACTTGCAAGAATAGAGAATTCTGAGTTCATCAGATTTTTTAAATGTTTAATTCTTTTAAATTTTTCAAAAATTAATTCATACCATTTCCCCTAAAATTTAAATATAAAATTATTATTCGAAGCAGCAATTCTGTTCCTAGGGTTATACTCAAAAGAGTTGAAACAGGTTTACAAAGTCTTATTCATATTATTTGCCACTTATAACTAAATAACTTTTAATTTTGGTACCAGGGATTGAACCCAGGAGCACTTAAACACTAAGCCACATCCTCATCCTTTTTTTATATTTTATTTAAAAACAGGATTTGTTGAGTTACTTAGAGTCTAGCTAGGTTGCAGTGGTTGGCTTTGAATTTGCAATTCTTCTGCCTCAGTCTCATGAACCACTGGGATTATACACATGCATCACTGTACCTGTCCTAAATAACTTTAAAGCATTATATTTTAGGAATGTTTCTGCTTGGTAATAGACCTCTGATTGTTTAAAGATTATTTATATTAAAATATCAAATTTGGGACAATAATTTCATAGTCTCTGTAAAACTGATACTTAAGTTCTTTTGTTTAATTCACTAATTGACACATTTTTCTAGATGTCTCTCAATAGGAATATAAGTTCATTTAGGCAAGGATTATATCTTTTATATTTTATAGCATGCTTCATCATAAAGCACATACGAGGTAGTAAGTTCATGAAAGAATGGATGTAAACAATCTTGAGATAGTTAAAGTCAACAAATGGATAAAATGAGTATATTAGTTTTGTGATTATCTAATTTTTATTACTTGAGAAAGGGATAGATATTAGCTAAATTAAAATATTTTTATAAATATTTTTCATAAGCAATTATTTTAACTGTACTGCTTTGTATGAATAGTTCCGCGCATGAGTTTATATATACTGATCTCTGTTACAATTTCAGTTTTCTGCTTTGCTTTCTCAATCCTTCCCATGTGATCCTGAATCTTGGGCTGGTGATGGAATGATTTTCAAATACTGTGAACCACAGAGACTTTGGTGAAGACTGGCAGGCCTCCACCATCTGACAGCATACATTCCTTTCTCCACCAGTACACAGACTCTTTCAAGAAACCCTCATTGTGGAGACCCCACAGTGACACTGGAGCAAGCCCTGGCTCCATCATGGCAATGCCCAGAAATGGAAGCAGATTTAGTAATTTGATTATTTGTCTATTTCATCTAACTTTCTGATTGTAGAATATGCATGTATTTAGGTTTCCATCTGCCAGCCTTTATTATCTGATTTCTCTTTGCCAGTTAAAAAAAACAAGTTAAGAGTAGGAAGGACATCAGAAAGATGGAAGGTTCTAGAGAGGGTATTTCTGATACTACAGAAAAGTAATATTTGAATACCTGTCCATCAGAAAGGAACCAAGTCCCATAAGAAGGACATGTAGAATTTCAAAATGATTGGAAACTTAGGGTGGTGCTTATTTAGGATTATACCTCTTTAGTGCTTGAAATAATCACTATAGACTAGTAGAGTAATTCGATTATCACCTCAGAGGTTACTCTTTTACTATTATGTTCTTTTAAATACCCAGAAAAGTACATATCTGAAAGATTCTATTTATTTTATGCCTATTTCCCTGATCATTTTTGGTGGTGTCTATTTTTAAAATTTTCAAAAAAACTTTTTATTTGCAGATGGGCACAAGGCCTTTATTTATTTATTTATTTTTATGTGGTACTAAGGAGGGAACACAAGTGCCTCACATGTGCTGGGTGTACACTTTACCACTGAGTCTCAATGACAGTCCTCCTAGTTTCTTTTTTAAAATTCATGATTGATTTGACTTTTGCATCATGTTATGTTTTTAAACGTAATTCAAAATTTCTTGAAAGTTTTTGGGGTACCAGTTTTGAACTCAGGGGCAATCAACCACTGAGCCACATCCCCAGTCCTATTTTATATTTTATTTAGAGACTGGGTCTTACTGAGCTGCTTAGTGCCTTGCTTTTGCTGAGACTGGCTTTGAACTCACCATCCTCCTGCCTCAGTATTACAGGTGAGTGCCACCACACCCAGCTAAACAGAACAATTTTATTCTTTCATTAGATATTTATATTTACTGAAGTTTCTGAGCATTTTTTGTACTGTTTGCATTCTTTCTTGCCATGGCAGATTATTTCCTGATGTGTTTCATAAAATTTGGAAATATGAACTCATGCAGTTTTTATCTGTGGGTAATAAATGTAGCCTTTACCTGTTTATGTGTGACGTTAAAAAATGGTGTGCTGCAATCAGTTCACACTGAGAGACGATTCTTAAATTTCCAGCAATTTTGTCTGTTAAACATTGCTATTATTAATTTTTAATCATATAGTTATAATTAAGATAAATTCAGAAGCAAAAGTAGTGATTATGCAAGAGTGATTATTTCTGATTATTCTTGTGCTTTTTACTATTATTATCTATGTGGTAAGAGTTGATTTTGTGGTATATTTATTACAAAGAACCATGTAATGGTGTGCTACTGCATATTCTTCCCATTGTTACACATTCAGTGTTGTGTTGGTAGCATGAAATCTGCTATGGATGACTCATGTCAAAGGAAATTAGAAAACACTACAGGTCAGGACTTGACTGACTGTTGATTGTCTAAACCAGGGGCTTGTTAGTACATTTTTTAGGTTTCGTGGACTATGGTCTCTGTTGCATATTCTTTTCTTTGATTAGTAGCATTTAAAATGCAAAAACAAAACAAAACAAAATAAACAACCAAAAACATGTTTAGTTCAGGAACCACACTAAAACATCTATTCTTGTACTGGACTCTTGGTCTAGATTTAAGAAAGCAATGTTGAAAGTATTAGGGAATGAGATGAAATTTAAATTTACTGGATCTCTAGCTATTATGTAGTGAATGGCACAAAAATTAAGCAGGTAAGAAATCTCTTACCTACCTGAAAGGTTAGTAAAGTTCTGACATAAGCCTGCATTGTTTTCATTTTTCTTAATGGGATCAAAACTACCAATGAGCAGTTGTGTTTGAATAACACTTGTTTGTTAGTAGCATAACTTTGTTGTGTCAGGAGGCTTTCAAGTTTTTTTAATAGTCTGAGACTACCAAAGTTACATCATAATAATTTTGCAATAGACTGGTGTTTCTATGACTCAGTTGCAGTTTAGACACCCAAGTCTTCACCTTTTATCTCACTGTGCACCTAAACCCAAGCACTTTCCTGCCAGTATAAGCAACCACTACCAAGAAAGGGACAGTCTGTTTATGCTTAAGACCTCTTGACTTTCAGTTCTCTCTTTGTTAATTTGCTTCCTGGGTATTGCCTATACAGTTTTTGCAACCATGTTTACTTATTTAAGCAATATATTTTGATCTACATTTCATTGAGATAGGAAAATTTTCAAATGTTGCTAGAAATATAAGGCAGGTTTCAATTCTTTAACATTTTTTAAGTGTGACAAAAAAATTGTGACTGTAGATGTATCTGATATCAAATTTTAAGACATTAGGAATCAATCACCAATACAATCATTTTTTCTGCCAAGTTAATTTTTGTCTAGATGTCAACATAAAATTTTTCCAAAATTTCTTTATAATAGAAGTGTATTCCATTATCATTTGCAACTGCTTATGAATATGAATTGAACATTTTTAAATTTTTAGTATTAAGTTACCAAGACAAAACTACAGAAATAAGGTAAATTTTAATATTGATTTGATAAGAAAACCTTGAGTTTAATTTTTAAAGTACTATTTTTAAGTAAATATTATTCATTAAAAGTTTAAATGTATATTTCCAGGCTGTAATTTTTATTTAACTCTGGATAATGTCTTGAATGCAAGTTCTCTCATAATGTTTCATAATCCAAGAGTGTAAAAGGATTTTTTTAGTACTTCCTGTTTGAAGACATTTGAGTTAATGTTTTAATCTCTTCACTGCACACATATGCACCTGACTATAAAAGACTGTTTTGATCTGATTTTTGTATGTTGGTTGTCTATTATTTTACCTGCAATGATAATTACATAGTAGAATAAAATAAATATTCATTAAGTTAAACATTGTCTCATTTTCCAATGCAGATATTATTCAAAAATTTCTAAAAATGGGGTCAGATGTTGAGAGCAAGCTTCTGGGAATTCATCTGATGAAGTCCGGTCACCTACAGGTGTTTGTCTCAGAAATCAAAACCATAGATATATGTCAATGGAGGTAACACTTTAAAAATATATAAACATACATTTATATGTGTTTTTTGAATATAAATAAACACACACACATATATATACATATATATTAAGTGAATATTGCAATTTGACAATTTTTATGAAGAGAGCTGTTATAATTATATCAGTGATTTATATTCTTAATATTTCCTTTTCCTAATTACTATTCCAAGGCAAGTACACATTAATCACAGAATTCTATATTATACAATATACAGAATATTCATTTTTAGTTCCCTGTTGAGCAAAAGTGATTTTCTTTTAGATTCCAGAAATCTAGACTGGCATCATTCTACAGAGACTTTTCAGAAAATGTGATTTTAGTTATATCTCTTTGAGATTCATTTGGATACTTCATATTCAGATTTTAAGAGAGAAAAATAAAATAGACACCTGATTTTTTTCCCTCTCTTGCTTTATAAGTGTCAGTGTCATTTTCTTTGTGGTTCATGGCACCTAGAAATCCCTACTGTACATAGTAAATTATTTCTCCATGTAAGTTTTTCAACATATTTCTGCTTTTTATCAATGGGATATTATAACTATGAAAACAGAAATAATTACTTATCATTTCAGTATGTACTGTATATTAATATTTTTCTACAAAAAGTGAAATCTTTAAAAATAGAAGTTTTTTTCTTATAGCTGTAGTCAATGAAGATTAAAGTTTCCTACTGGTAGATTACATTTTTATTGTTAAAAGAATGCTTCTGAATAGTTAAGGAAAACAATATCAGTGTTCTCTCTAATAAATTAACACTTTCAACTCTTGAGATCAAGTTGATATTTTCATAATTATATAGATATATCAAAATAATAAAATTGTTCTTAGTTTTATTTATAATATATGTGATTTTATCACAGGTATAAATGATGTTGGCATTTGGATCTATATGTAGATCATATAATTCTTTCATTTAATTATATATTTTCCCTCCAGAGGTTACATGGTATAGATTATATATATATATATATGCTTTTAGTTTAATTCATTTTAGTACCTAGAACAATTTATTTTTTCATTCCTCCCTTTTCACATATACACATGATCTACTTCTGATTAATCATGGCCTAACTGATAATTTCAACTTCACAATGCTGAAAAATCAATACACATTTATAAGAACCCATGCTTTACATTTTGAATTTTGATATTTTACCTGACTGGCAATATGCAGTATGATACTGCTTTGTGATGCTGTATCACAGTTCCCAGTTAGCCATGAAGCAACAGGACTCTATAGTGTTCTTTGTTGCTAAACTGTGATAATCAGTGAGTTAGGTATATTTAAGTGCATTTCCAACTTAATGATATTTTCATCTAATAATTGGTTTACAGGACATAACCCCATGATTATTTGAAGAACATATACTCTTATTCAAGAATATTTTTGGAGATTTTTTGTTTATTGTTCCAGATGAGTTTTAAGAATTTCATTGTTTTTGGCAAAAATCATCTTGGTATTTGATTTGGGTTATATGAAATATTAAAATCAATATGGTGATAACCACTATTGTTGCATTGTTTAGTCTAACCATTTGGAATATGGTATATATCTGTATTTAAGTCTTTCATCTCTCAGTAAATATTTACACAGTTTCTTTTTTATCTCTTGTTTTTTATGATTTTATAATAAAATGGTTTATTTTTATAGAATTTACATTTCTTGATATGATGATAGAGGCAAGTTTCTCCTTGAAGTTTGTCTCAGCTCACATTCTACAGTGATGATACCACCATTTACCAACAATGAGTCCTGCTTCCTCTAATGTTGAAGTATGAACACTAGAGAAACATACCAAGCCAACCATATTAAGCAGGTTTTATTTAAAGGTAATAATACAGACTTCTCCCTGGAGGGATAAGGGGCCACGGCTGGTATTCTAAAGTCCCAAGAAGTGAGTGCACCCTACATCTTTTATAGGTTAAGGTCTCTTTTGTTCTCCACTTCTCTCCTCCTTATCTCTCCTTCTTGCCTAGTGACTAGGCCTGGTTTTGCAGGTGAGATGTAAAAAGTGAGAAGTTGATGGGGCAGGGGTAGGACCAAAATGATTCAGCCAGGCAAGGGCCCAGGGGGCAATAATTAGCAGCTCCTTCCTTGAAGTCCTTAATAAGAGCAGGTAAATATGGTAATCAATGGGCTCCAGAGATCATTGACATTCCATTCTCCCAGAGGCAGTCTCCAACTTTCAGAGGCACATGACTTTTATGGCCTCCATTTCTTGATTTGACCTGATCCCCTGTTTCTACACTAACTGCCTGTCTCCAATTCTTGCTTCAGTTAAATGAAATGGAACAAATTTTACTTCTACTAACAACAAAAAGAAAACATTTTAATTTTCTTTCACATGCTGTATTTAAAATAATATCTACTTGTTGAATTATTTATATTGATCACATGTTGTATCTGCATGTTCCTACCATATCGTGTAATAATTTCAAAGTAAATCCAAGATAAATTTACTAATGGAATGACCCCAAAATAACTGAATCCAATTTGTCCTATGTCATTTCTGTAAAACTGCAACATATAATTTTGCTTGCAGTAGTAAATATTTTGCCTTCAAAATATTATATATAATCAAAATAGATAACTGTTAAACTGCAGTTAACTTCAAATTATTGCTACAAAAAATACTCTAAGGTACATGAATCAAAAGTCAAATGACCTGTCTTTTTTGTTTTGATTATTTTTCTTTCTGTAGGGTTTAATGAAATGGTTATTCCTACCTGCAGATATCAGTTTACCTGAAGGATATCTGGAAAAGTTGAAGATCAACAGTCCACCATTTCATCAACCATTGAGCTGTAGGTCTCATAGAGCTTTCTTAGTAAGTTTTTGGTATCCTACCTGCATCATCAGATTTGCTTTTTCTATTGTCTGAATGCAAATCTTTTAGTTTTTGGCAGTTATGGGAATTAAACCCCAAAATTTGCACACGCTAAGCAAACTCTGTCAATGAGCTAAAACACCAGCTCTTAACTTAATATTATATGTAAACATTCTGGGATTTATCATTTTCCATTCTTAAGGGTTTATTGGAATCCTTAACATGCATGCATATTGGAATGTGATTCAAGCTATGTTATAGTTTATTTTTGGTAAATTTTATTGATATATGCTAAATATGTGGAATATTTTCCACATATATCTTCTTAGATGTACTATACTAGATACAGTGAACATTTGTTAATATATATATATTACCCAGTGAGGTCCCCAAACCACCACTCTACAACTCAATGAGTATCTACAGTGTTAACATACCTGTATGAGTAGTATGTAGTTGAATAAAATTTTAAAAATCCCAGAAAGCCCCTTCTATTACCTTTCATTTCATTTAATACCCCTCATCTGTAGCCATGATCTCTGTCTCTTCTATACCAAAGATTAGTTTTATCTGCATTCATCATACTATTTTGACCATATTATTTTATAGTATGTTTTAATACCTGGAACTTTCTTATTCTCATAAGTACACATTCTTAGTTACCTTTAAAATGCTTAATACTTCTTTTCTTATTCTTATTTAAACCACTGAACTTGGTGTAATTTAGTATAGAAATATATTTTCAAAAATTTACATAGACATGGAAATGAATATTATTTAAATAGTTTGTACGTATGTATATACACATATGTACTAAATGCTTTGTATCTTGATATGTATAAAAGTATACAGTATGCATTTTTTGTGGTTGGTTCCTTTTGCTGTATTAAGTTTGTGAGTTTTATCTATGTTGTTGCATGTAGTGATATTTCATTGTTTTTGCTTCATGTTCTTTTACTATATAAGTATATTGTACTTTTTTAGTGTATTACAGTTTTTCAATTCTGTCGATGGTCATTTTGCTTCTATACAGTTTTTACTATTATCAGATAGTGCTAAAACCATTTCTGTGATTTTTTTTTGGCTTAACATATGTAACACTTCATACCTAGGAGTGGAATTATTGGATCATATTGTATATATATATATACAGACTTCCTAGAAAATATAAAAAGTTTTCCAAAGTAGTTGTACTAATTTATACTTCCAACATCAATGTATTATATTTCTAATAGGTCTTCTTGCCCATTTTTTAGGCTGTTTTTTCTTTTTTAATTTAACTTTCTGGTAAATAGTGGTCTCATTGTGATTTCATTTTGCATTTCATTGTCTAAGTTAAACACTTTTAAATATGTTTGTTGGTCATTTAGGTATCTTCTTTTGTAGATTAATTGCCCAAGTATGTTGTCTATTTCCTACTGGCTCTTGTACCTTTTCTTTATGGATTTAAGAAATTCTTTACATTCCACATAAAGGAACTTTGTCAGCTTTATGTTTTCCAAACATCTTCTAGAATGTTGCAATTGTCCTACCAGTTGCTATTGAAAGGACAGCTTTTCCTGGTGCACTTTGATCTTTGACATAAGTTCAGGTGATTGCATATTATGTCTTTTGGATGACTAGAATCCTCTACTAGGGATACATATAAAGTGTTGTAATAAATAAAATGGGCAAAAAGTAAGTGGCTGGCAAGTCGTAAGTCTTCAGAGAAGGAAGAACTTGAGATCGTCCTTGAAGGATAGTTAGGAATTTGTCAACTTGAAAATGCATCTATGAATAAAGAGTGCTCTAAGCAGATGAAATTTCATGCAATAAACTCAAAGATAGGAATGTGTATGTTATGTTAGGAAAATTGTAACAGATAAGAAGGTTTGATATGTAATGATTTATTTTAAAATAGGATTTCAAAGGATAGGATGAACCAGAGTACAAAAAGCATGAGATATCCATTTAAGGAGTGTGAACCTCCCATGTAATAACAAGTGTTTATTTAAACAAGTGCTGACATGATCACATTTTTCTTTCAAATTATAGCTTCAGATAAAGTAGAGAAAATGAACTATAGGGAAAGATAGACAAGAGGTATGTAGATGAATTAGGAATTTATTCCAAATTAGGTATGGTGTGGCCATCACGTGGAAAAAGAAAGTAGAACACAGACTCTAGATGTCATACTGAGAGAAGATAGAGAGAACCTGGTACCCAGCTAAACTTTGTGTCTGAGGAAGGAACAATTGATGATGACTTCTGTGGTTATCACAGCTATTTATTTCCTTTCCATATATTATCATGGGATTTTTTTTATTCACAAAAGCTTCTGTTTTGATTAGGTATTCTAAAGTATATAATTACTTTATTCTGAAATATATAAATACTTTATTCTGTATACACTCTGAGCACATTGACAAAGCATAACCAACTTAATTTTGGTACATGCCTGTGATTATCATAGTTTTGCACATCAATGCTTAAAATATTTTAAAATACATTTTGTCACTTGATTTTCTTGTGAAAAGTTTTCTTTGGCTATCAATTTTTATAAAAGATTTGTACTTAAATGAATTCTGAATTACATTTGTTCTGATTAGGAGTGAAAAATGATTTAATACCATGTGATAGCTTTTTGGGGGGATTATCAAACCCAGTCTCTCTAGCATACTAAGTAAGTGCTCTACCAATGAGCTGCATCCCCAACCCTTACCATGCAGTTCTCAAAGGTGTCATTTAAAAAGAGTTGTCTCTTGCAGTGTATGTGAAACCCTATTCTGAATGCTTAATGATTAGAGCTTTTATTATTATTGTCTGTTCCTATCTCCCATGCTTTTTGATTTTGAAATGACTTATTAGTTTCAGATTAATCATGCCAGCTATATTTAGATTTCTAACCATGCATCCCTTTTGTTATCATTTACATTTACTAAGCAGATTGTCTTTAATATATATTAAAAAATTATTCTTCAAAATGAAAAATCTTTACTTTGGTTAATATTTGAAGGTGTGAAGTAGGCAAATGAATGGGATAGTGGAAAAGGTGGGAAAAGAAAACTATTTTCCACAACACTAAGAATTCAAGTTTACATAGATGCCACATTCATTGTGTATCTAAAATTAGATTTTTTTCCTCAGTGAGTTCTATTCTTCAATATACAATCTGAATCTTAGACTTTATGTTTGAAGAACAAGGGTAAGATTAGAAATAGATGGAAAGCAGTAAAAACAAATATTCTTCACATGTATTATTAAGAGTTCAAGTTTCTGTGGATAACATACCATTCATCTTAGATGGGAATTAAGAAAATGAATCCTAGAAATCATTTTTGCTGGAGGGAGTGACAAGGAAGGGTGATGGGATCTATAAATCCATGGTACCAACCTCAAGTGGACCCTCAGTTTTGCATATTGCACTGTTTAACTCTAAGCAAGGAGCTGATCTCTTCTATATAATAGAACAAATGTTGTAAACCTGAAACTCCACATTTTCCAAATAACAATCATAAAAATCTGTCTACACTTTTCAATCATGTTGCCCTTTTGTCCCATCTCATCTTCTCAGGGTTATTGGAATACCTATTATATCTATAAAACTCTTTTTATGTTCAGTCTCCCTTTCTTAATTTCATCCTTCCCCTTGACTTTATATTTAAAAAACTTTAAATTTTAGATTAGCAGAGAAATCACAAAGTAAATACAGTGATCTTTACCATATACCCAGTTATTCCTATAATTAGTAGAATGTTACTTTAATACATTTTGTACAACTAAAGAACCAATATTGGTACATTACTATTATGAAACTCCACATTTTATTCAAATTTCACTAGTTGTTTTTTTTTTCTACCAACTATTTATGTCCCACAATCCCATCCAGGATACCATGTTATATTTAGTAATTATATTTCATATTAAAGATACTGGTTACTGGATTGGGAAGTTCTATGCAATACTTATACATAATTGATAATAAATGAAGTATTCTCTTAACACAGTTAAATATTAAACTAATGGGAAATCTTATAAGCTGATAGTCAGAATTCATCAGTTTTGTTGCATTTCCAATAATAGCATACCCAGTACAAGTTTTATGACACTTTTATGTGTAACATCAATAGAATGAAAGTCTATATATGAATATTTGTGTTTTTATATTAAAATATAAAATTAGGTACATTAGAAGTGCTTATTTCTTCCCACTGTGTGGATTCCTCATTTCTATACTGATAATTTTTGTAAAAAAAATGGCCAGTAGAATTGAGGTTTTCAGTCTCTTTTCTGTCCCCACATGTCAAGGAGCAAAACCCATTGCTGTCAAATAGGGCAATTCAGTAATTGTCACAGAGAGGGAAATGGGTTTTTGAAGTAACCTCCTGCTGTCCACAGTGTTTTTCAATACATACTCACCTTTAACATGACACCTGTCGAATCTCAGCATATTCTTCACTTGTTCTAAAGCTAAATTGGAAATGCATATCCAGCTTATTAATTCAGTTTCATGATCTGATGCATAAATTATGTTGCTAGAAACAAAGCCAGCTAGAAGTCTCTCATTGCACTTGATAATGTTTAAAAAGTACACTGAATTATAGGAAGATCTATTACAAGTTGTAATTTATCTTTTGTACTTATATTTTAGTGTTCATGTGCTTTTGCTGTAAGAGCTATATGAATAGAAATTTCTTTAGGCTGTGAAAAAGTGAAGGATTTTCTAAGAACAATGAAATATCAGAAAAATGATCACCTTTGATCTGGAAAGCAGTATTAAGGAAGTTTTTATATTATATTAAAATACAACATTCATTTTATATTTTTAGCTATTATTTTCTGTTTTTATGCAACTTTTAAAGTTTTAAAATATTCAAAATAAGGTGCAACTCACTCTAGATTTTTGAACTCATGAAAGCGGGGATCACATCTGTCTTCTTCACTGTATGCTCAGCACCTAACATTGTGCTTCATAAATATTAAATAAATGAGTTCTGTCTTCTGTCCTCTGAATAATTTCCACTGGAAAGCATGTACATAAGCTAGTGATTATAACTATTGTTAGTCTTATGTTCAATGAATACAAATGCAAGCAAATTTTTCTAAAAATTCCATTTAAAAATTTATTAATTATCATAATTACTATTCAGGTGTGATCTTTAAATCCTTAAGGTTGGAAATTATTAGAATGGGTATTGCAATGTGCTTTACTATTTGCATTAGGATCTGATAGTTCACTAATATAACTGCCTTTTGTTTGAATTCTCCACTTTCTTGATTGGGTGGAATTCAGTGGCACTATTTATATTAGAGACTGATTATTCAAATTTAACTTTGTAATTACAGTATGATAATTAAATTATGTTCTTCCTTATATATAATTTTATTTTTAATTGGCAAATAATTTTGTATATTTATTGGGTATAATGACATTTCAATACATGTATATATATGTGCTGAACAGATGAGAGTAACTGGCATATCTATCACCTTAAATATTCATTATTTCTTTGTGTTGGGAATATTCACAATCCCCTCAGCTAACTGAAATACAGTTAATTTTTGCCAACCTGTTACTCTTAAAAAATAGATTTTTAGCATATTCTAATGTCATTAAATTTTATTCTCTGAAGAGTGGTTATTTGTAGTCTTAAATTTTTCATGTATCCTTTCCAAATCATTTCTTACATTGTACAGTAACTTTTCACCTTTAAAATGATTAATTTATAGTCAGTATACTTATGTAATCTATTTTTCTCAATTGCATAATCTTTAAAGCAAACTCCATTGTTTTTGTCATGATCACCCCTAGACCAATGTGTACTTCATGTTAAGGGCATTCTCGTATTCACTTAACATACACAAATGAGTAAGAAAATTTTCTTACTGCTGAGAAGAAAAGGTTTCTAGGTCACGGTCATGTCTTCTAATGGACTCTCATTGCTATAGACAATGACTTTATATATTTTTTTCATTTATACTCATTCTTTTGTTCATATTGGCTTATGTGTATTTTCAAAGTAGTGTTATTTTTTCTCAGTAAAAGATGACCCAAAACTTAAAATTCAAGTTGAAAATGCAGTAGTTCCATGTTTGGAAATTTAAACATCTAAATTCCACAGATAGGTATAAGAAAATAATGTCATTTTATCATAGTTTTGTTAACCCTGTAAACCTCACTTTATATAAAAAGTAAAAAATTATTGGAATCAGACTGTCACGTACCAGAGAGTGGGTTGTTGGCCTCATTATCCATAATGAAGTAAAAAAAAAATTCATTTGTTTCTGGAAAGTGTTGTATCTTGTGGTGTTGCTTCATTATTCTGCACAGCTATTAGTAGAAAGCAAGAACTTAGTAAACAGTTACATACAAGACAATACCTGGGTAGGTAGTATATGATGGTTCTAAAACTTTATTTCTCTAATTTAATGTTTTTCATAAAAAATATCATATACATAAAGAAAAAAGGTAACAAAAAAACCAAAAAAGCCCTTCTTCAGTCTTGTAGTAATATACTACCTATGACTAGAGTTTTAGTATATCAAAATTGAATTAAGCACTTGTTAGTTGAACCTGCAGTTTTCTACATTATTTTAACTTGGTGTATGTCTTTGTAATAAAAGGATAAAAACAATTCCTTTGTGATACTTCTACTTTTGGTCATTCAAGTTTTGAAAGTTTATTGTTTTATCTAAAGTGGTAATTGATGCCAAGTATAACCACTAAGTATCAGTTTTATTTTATTTGACAGCTTCAGAAAAATTGCATGTTTGATTCTCTAGGATTGGAGTACAATGCAATATTTTAATAATTTAATATGATTTATATACCTTTGAAAACTGAAGTTATGCATTATTTCCTTTAACTAGCTTTTTATTTAAGGACATTAGCATCATCTATGGAAGAAGTGATTTTTTTTAGATTGTTATTGTATCTTCTATTGCAAAGGGATTCTAGAAAACATTTTTTAAGAAAATTCTTATTCTTGGCTTCTGTTTACTTTTCTTTTTTTTAATTTTGATCTCTCGGTTCCTATTTTCCACCTGTTTGCATTGTTTTTCCAAATCTTTGGTGTTAAGGTTGTCTATCATTTAAATTTTTCTTTTGAAATATACATTGGGTATATTGGGTTTCTGTAACATATTTTGATATATTCCACCTACCCCATTTATTGTCTCAATACAAAATCAACTGTGAGCTTAAGGTTTAAAAGAAAGGGTTTGGGAACTCACTTTTAAAGCTTTTAAGGAGGGAAAAATGAGACTTACATTACTGGTTTTGTGCTTTCATGTTTCCTGATCTACAGTACAATGTAAATTGGTTTCCTTTTTAACTGTATTTTGATTGGAGAACCTGAAATAAATAGCATCTTGTTGGTTTCAAGTCTCCATAGAAATTCAAAGATTGGTCAGAAAATTATTTTGTGATTTAGTAAAAAGAAAAATCAAATAGTAATTTTTACAAGATTATTTAGTATCTTAAAATCAAAGACTGTGGTATTTTAAAATTTGGGGTCTTAAAATAAAACAAGGCATTCACTGCAGACCACTATCCAATCCATACGTAAGGTACATTGACTATTTCAATTATGAATACTGATGCTTTTAAAACTTGATAGATGTTGAACAATTTGACTGTAACCAACAGTTTATATTCATAAACACTGTAGAATTGGAGAGTTTTAGAAGTTGAGGAAGAGCTGAAATTTTAAGAATAAATAATCAATTTATCATAGTTTTTAACTTCAGTCAGAAATTGGGCTTGGGAGAATGGAAACATACATAAAATTGGAAAAATTTGGAAAGGTAAGTAAATTCTTATTTTAAAAATGTAAAATTTTCTCATTCATCATGTAAGTGTATGGTTTTGCCAACCATGCAAAATTGTGAACATGATTGTCTAAAAAATTACAACTTGCTAGGAAAAGATAACAAAATTAGGTGTGAAACTTTCAGTTCTTGAAAGTATCCTATCGGTTTGAGAGGAAATGAATGTTTTTAATAGGCTTAAAATCTTTTATTGAAACAAAATATTTTGCTTTCTTGGTAACACAACAGATTTCTGTTTGTTTAACCTCCTAGCAGTCTCCTGTCTGTGCTGTCATGGGAAATTACATAGTTAAAATTTCTGAAAAATAACTTTAGAAATAAATCTTTTCCTTGAAGTGTAAGAAATTCTTAAAATGTGCTTTTTACTTGAACTTTTCACTACCTGTAATTCTACTGATTTAGAAACATTCTATTTTCCACAGTAATAAAGTGCAAGAAAATAATAAGTAAAAAGTAATAAGTAAACTAATAAATAAAAAAGATAGAAAGTAATAAATAATAAATAGCAGGAAGAAAAATAATAGCCAGTCATTAGGGAAGCTTATTTTTCTTTTTAAAGAATTTATGTGCAAAGATTTTAAAGTGTTTGGAAACCTGGGTAAAACATATTTTTGATTTTTTTTGTTTGTTTTTTTTTTTTTTTTGGTGCTGGGATTGAACCCAGGGTTTTGTGTTTACAAGGCAAGCACTCTACCAACTGAGCTATATCACCAGCCCCATATTTTTGATTTAACAGTACAATTATTGTTTCATTTAATGTGCTCAATGTCCTTCAGTCTTCATATACCATTACAGGGTAAGCACCTTTGATTTTAATACTATTGTTCCAAATCTGAATTTGAAATAAAGCACAAAAAGTAAATTAAATTCTTGTTTTATACTTCTGAGACACTTTTTGGTCTTATAAAAACATGGAAGCTATGTGTATGTAACTGAAAGTCATCCTTGCCACAAGAAAATATAATACTGGACATTGTGGAGTTTTCTTTGCAAGATGGAACTCAGCATGCTTAGAGATTATAAATTCAGTTAGGGCACTTTATTGTTCTTCATTGTTACCCTCTTATGATACTCTTGCTTGATCTCCCAAACTATGTTTTATAGGGCACATATGCAACAGTTTATAAAGGAAGAAGTAAGCTGACAGAGAATTTGGTGGCATTTAAAGAGATCTGTTTGGAACATAAAGGCAAATCCAGTACAGCTATAAGAGAAGGTATATTTATTTAGACTATTTTAAAACCAAAGCTGTATAAGAGTAATTTTAAGAAATAAAAGCAGATATAAATAATGTGACTGGAAGATATATTTAGACCTTTAAAACTATTTTCTAAAACTAACATACTCAATAGAAAAAAATTAATATTCTTAATGTATAGTGAAATACTATGAAGTCATTCAAAATACTGACATAGATAAATATCTGATAGGGAAATTTTACATATTGCTACATGGGAAGCATGGTAACTGAAAATTAGTGGCAAATATTAAATATAAGAAATAAATAAACTGTATATAAACATGTCATGGTACCATTTTATTTTAAAAGTGAATTATCCCAAATTGGTTGGATTCAGACTTGGTGGTAAATGCCTTCAATCCTGGTGGCTCAGGAGGCCAAGGCAGGATGGCAGGTTTGAAGCAAGCCTCAGCAACTTAGCCAGAACCTGTCTCAAAATAAAAATTAAACAAAAAGGAGAGGTGCTTTGGATGTGGCTCAGGTTCAACCCCTTGTACCAAAACAAATAAATAAATAGATAAATAATATTTGAGGCAACTGATTAGCAGCATAGCAGAAGAAAGCCTACCTTGAACTGTATATAAATTAATCCCAGAGGCTCAAAAATTTATCATTAAAGAAAAAAAAAGCAGAAGATGGTGAGTTGTAAAATTAGAGATGACCTTAGGTACTATAATATCAAACTGAAAATCATAAAAAAGGTAAAAGTTGATACCATAAGTTTTTCTACCATTCATCCCTTAGCAAATTGCTGTTTTTAACTTAAGAGAATATTATAACAGTTGATTTATGTGTTAAAATTACTTCAAGTTTTTATAAAATCTGACCTTCCACAGATTAAACAATCGGCTTTCATTTCTGTTTTACAGTTTTACTCTTAAAGGATTTAAAACATGCAAACATAGTAATCTTACATAACATAGTTCACCCAGCTAAATTTTTTTGACTCTGGTCCTTGAGTATTTGGTAAGCATTTAAAAAATACTCAGTATTTTATTTTTCTTTAGTAATAGAAAGACTTTTATTTTTAACAGCCCCAGGACCATCATTGTTTATTTATTGGTATTTAAATTGATTAGGTGGTACATTCTGTATCTTTTCCTGACAAACAATTTTCTTTAAAAAATTTATTACTACTAAGTTAAACAGTCATGCATTCTGAAAACTGTTGTAATGCAGTAAAATGCTGACCTTTTTCAGGGATGACTGTGGGAACATCATGAATATGCACAATGTAAAGGTATGTTTATTGTGTAATGTTAAAGTGTAAAGAAAATTAGTTAGATTGCACAGTGAAATATATCAACCTCATAAACAATCTTTGGAATTTTCTGTTTGGTTTATTTACTCAACTTCTGTTTATTATACTACAGCTTTTCTGGAATCATACCTTTTTGTAAAATTGCTTCATTTTACAGGTCTTCTAAAAATAGTTTTGATATTTTATTTCACATTATAATTGATTGTCCTACATGTGTATAATAAATCTGTAGGAATATTTTACTTTCTGAAAAAAAATCCAAATGATGAGTACATTTTGCAAAAGGCCACCTTTAAATGGGGAACTCCCCTAATATGTTAAAAATGGTATTAAATTATATAATAACAGTGACTTTTCAAGGTTATTCATTTTGAATAAGGGTTATAAGTAAGGCCAGAAACATGTAGGTATTGTAATTGCTTTGCTTGAAGTAACTATCTGTATTGTCAGAAGGAATAGTAAGATAATTGTGTTTTTGCAGTACATCTAAAAATTCGAATAATGCTAAAGAAATTTGCTATAATAATCAGATACAGAAGAAACCCAGAAGTTATTAGATAAATAAAAGCACTTGACATACTTGCGTTCTTATAGATGTCTTTGTTCTGAGTGGTACATTTTACATTTTCAAAGATTTTATTTGTCTAAAGTTCAACAGTTTATAGAAACCTATTTTGAAAATAGAGTGTTCCATCTTGTGTGTTTGAAACCTTTATAATTCTGTAGATAGTAAATTAGTAACTTCAAACTCACATTTTTTAAATAGTGAATTTGGTAAATATAAAGGAAAGTCAGTTTCTTTTATTGAAAGAGAGGTTTGAACATACAGCTAGCACTTTGCTAAGAATTTTAGAATAGGGCTTTACAAGTATTTCCATATACATTTCATGAAGATTATTTTCATCATAGGTTATATTTTCCTTTGCAAGTTGTTGTGTTTGTAGATCTTCTCAATTTTTAAATTCTGTTTTTTATGCTATTATATTAGCACTAATTTGGAAAGCAAAGTCTTTAAATATCATAATTTGACAGAAGTTTGAGAAGTCTTTTAAGTCAGGTCTAAATAATTAAAAATATTTTATTGTTTGTTGAAATTTTATTTAATGTTTTCCAAATATAAAATTTAACAGGAATATATTGAAAGGTAGTTTTGCTCAACACTGAAACCCCAAAGCAATCCAACAGGAGTATATTAAAGTGGTAACTTCAGAGTTTTCAAAAATGTAAATAAACATGTGGAGTCTTAAGACTTCACAGCTTACAATTTATTCATACCAGGCATTGTGGTGTATGCCCACAAACCAGCTACTTGTGAAACTGAGGTAGGAGTATCACAAATTTGAGACCAGTCTGAGCAATTTAATGAGACCCTGCCTCAGAATTAAAATCCAAAATAATTTGGGGCATAGCTCTGATGTACAGGGCTCTAGAAATCAATCAATACTACACCCCTCCAAAAAAACACCAGAGGTATTTCTGCCATAAATCACCTGCTGCCTTGCCTTATTCTTTGTATTCAGATACTGTTTTTCATCTACAAGTGAACCAAAGGTACCTCTTGAGTCTTCAATACTTAAAGTTCTTTTTGGTAACCCCAGAAAATCAAGATGTGTTCCACATGTCCCTTTTCAACATAATACACAAAAAAACCTCTACCATTAGCTTTACAGGGATTGCTTTTTTCAGAGCACTAGAGTGCATTACCCCTTTTTGAATCACAGCTAATTTTGAAACTGAGTAGGAATTGCTAAATGCAAAGTATCCAGGAGGTAGGTGTTAAAAGCTGATTGAGTTATTTTTTAGTGGGTGATTTGCCAGTGTATGCAGCCCCATTCTCTCTGACACCTGAGACTTTACATAAAGCCACCAAGTCCAATGCCATATTTAAAGGTGCTGACACAGGTCAGATTGTTTTTTAAGGGAGTAAGTGCCTGTGTTTGATTGACATACTGGAATTTTATAATCAAACCATAAGATTCAGTAGTATAGAGGATACATCTGTTTAGGCTGCTTTCTCTAATAAATGAACTATTACTATGAAAACAAAATTTTGTTATATTTATATTTATTTTCATAGATACTGTTGACAAATGTGATAGATGCTTCAAATTGAACAATGAATTAAAATTGAGAAAACAACTAAAAATGGAAAAGGCATTGTCCTTAAAATGATATAATTTCTTATTTTTTTTCTTTTACTATTCTAGACCAGTTGCTTTTCTACTAACCATAGCTTATGCTATTGTCAGGGTCTTAAGCCCCCTTGCTCTTCTCAACCAGGGACAAGGGAAGGGAGCCCTCCCCAACAAGGTCAGACCAGAAAAGGTAGGGCTGACTGACCACTGGCACCCAGCCCTCCAGGCAGAGGACAATCAGACAAGTCAGGGAGACCAGTCACAGCAGGAATTCATTTATTGAGAAAATCACACAGCTTTTATGTAGTGTGGAGGCTAGGCAGGAATCAATCAGCTTAAAGGTCAGCAAGGCACTGGGGGGGTATTCATGCAGATGAGAGTCCCAGAGGACAATATGGCAAGCACGAGCTGATCACGTTCCCGAAACTGTTGTTAACCAATCCCTGACGGTGGTCCGATTTATAGTCATTAACTTTTGAAACTGCCTTTGAGGCCTTGATCTTGCTCACTCGCCAGGGAGTAAGGAATTAGCCTGAGTTAGTTAACGTGTCTTTAGTCCCAACAATGCTAATACCAAAGTATATGTTGATTTCTGTAAGACTAATTTTTAGTTATTTGCTTTTGTAGTTGTTTCTATGCCAAATTCTATGTGGATTAACTTATTGCCACAGAAGAATGGTGTTGTATCGAGACTTGAAACCACAGAACCTCTCATTAATGAAAATGGAATTTAAAGCTAGCAGAGTTTGGTATGGAATAAATAATATTTATAAATTCCTCCAGGTGGTTAGGTATAAAAGAACAACCATTGTCACAAGGTGTTATCACTTTCATATGAGTTTGGAAATTTTCTCTGAACCCTCTGAACAATATTTGGCAGAATTTTGTGGGTGGTTTGCATTGGTTATTAGCAAAAATACTAAAAGGCAAGGGTTCCCAGGTGTAGCCAAGGAACCCAGGTTTCTGATACCCTTTCAGGGAGTGACCAGAGATAAAAATATATTTTCAGAAGTGTACTAAATGTTATTTGCTTTTTTCTGCTGTGTTAATATTTGCACTGTTGATCCAGAAGCAATAAGAATAAAACTGCTCTTTCGTGGTATACGTTCAGGCAGTGCCACCAAAGTATATCATGGTATTATTCACCACTGCACATTCTTAGAGAAAAAGTATCCGTTACACTTAAAATATTTTGCCAAGCAATAAAATGCATTAATTTTATTAAATTTGCATCCTTGAGTAAATGAATAGTATTTTTGTGGTGTATATGTATGCTGAAATGGGAATTATATAAAAACATATGGACTTCACACAGAAATACTACAGTTATTGCAAGGAATGGTTTTGAGTGATTATTTGACTACAAGGTGAACTAGCCCCTACCCTCCTTTTTTTTAAGGAATATCATTTATTCTAGGAAAAATAATCAACAGACAAAGTGTGGTTATCCAGACTCAGATATTTGGCAGATTTTTCTTGAAATTAATGAATTAAGATTGTCACTTTAAGGAAATCAATTGTAGGTATTTCTAGCCAATACTAAAATTCAGGTTCACAAATACAAATTAGATTTTGAAATTTTGGATCTGCTGCTTTAAGTTAATATCTTCCCAGTACGTAGAAACTTTTCTGATGTGGTCAGTTGTGATATTAACAAATAGAAGTTTTTTTTTTTAAATTTTTGAATAAATATATAAAATTTTTAATCTATAACACAAAAATAAATATTTTATCCAGTTATCAGCACCTCATATTATAGAATCATGTATGGTAAACTATTCATTTAAAGTGCAAGATAGACCAGTGAATTTTTGCAAAAGTATGAATAGTGTATGGATATAATTTAAGTTACAATATAACCTTGAAAAAAGAACTTAATCTAATTCTAATATATCAAAGAACATTATCTACAAAAATTATAAAATAATATTAAAATGTTTCTCCTCTTTTCCAACTTCATATCTGTGAGATTTGATTTTCTTCAAATAGGTATATATATTATGATATGTTGTGATATGGAGTAAAGCAACATTTCACAACAGATAGAAAGCAAGAACAAATATAGAATACAACTGTCTTCTATAAAAATAGACTCTAAACAGTTTATTAAAATATTAGAAAAACATTCTTAAATAATATTTTGGAAAAAAATTCATAAAAATATTATTTATGCTAACATGAGAGGAGTTTTTAATGCATAACTAAATACTTTAATTTTTCTCATATTTTATGATAAACATCAGCAGTAATCTATATAAGTAAATACTTGGGGTCCTTAATAATTTTTAAGAAATTGAAATGAGTTTCAAGATCCAAGAATTTAAAATCCACCTCTGAAATGGTGTTCGTTTATTATTGCTTGCCACCATGACTGCATTTGTTATGTGCTTAGTAATTTAAGTGGTAGTTATTTACTTATATTATTTTAGGTAATCTGATTTTAAGGGACTTGAAAGTAAAACAAAATTACATGTTCTTTTTGTTTTGAGTACATTGTTTCTACTAGAGGAAGAAAAATAATTGTTGATTAGCTTTGAAAATTTTGTTACTTTCTGAATACTTTGATAGAACTTAGTTCTTAAAAATCCTTGCAGTTTTACAAAATTGAATTTTTAATTTTTCACAAATTATTACAATAGTTTCACTTTTGGAAAATTTTACTAAATTTTATGAGTATTTCAGGTTATTACTCAATAATGGATTAAAAATTTATTTTTTAAATGGTGAATTTGTCTTTGGCAATTTGTATACTTCTACTCAGTTAGTATTTTGCTATTTGTTTGAAGTGTAAATTACTTTTGATATTTCCTTCCCTAAAAAGAAAATGAGTGGGCCACTTAGGTTTAAACAAAAAATTACAAGTTATTTTCATATGCTTGCATAGATTATACAGTCATTTTTAAATAGTTTATATTGTTATTTCCCTTTTAATTGTTCCCACCCCTCCTCTCTTTGTCAAACTGCACTTATAGCTCTTTGACATAATTGCAAAATGAATGGCTATGACAGAGAAACATTCATGAGTATTTGAAATGCAAAAGGAATGTCAAGGACCATCAAAAATCCCCTTTTACCTGGGAATACTGTGAGTGCTTTAAATTTCACCTCTATCTTCTTTAAAGTTAGCAAAGAAATTTTTTCTTGTCACAGACCAGTAAGAAATTCTGATTACTGTCAGGTGCATTTCATGCATGCCTGCAATCCCAGTAGTTTGGGAGACAGAGACAGAATGATTGCAAATGCAAGAACAGCCTCAGCAAGGTAGTGAAGACCTTAAACAACTTAACAAGACCCTGACTAAAATAATAGCTCAGTTGTAAAGTGTCCCTGGGTTATATCTCCAGTACCAAAAAAAAAAAAAAAAAAAAGAAAAGAAAAAAAAAAAACAGAGAAAAAATAAATTCTGATTTTCCTTGGGATAATATAATCAACTTTGTTACTTTGGTTATTTATTTATTTTATTACAGAGTAAATACACTTGGGGCTTCAAGTAAGTGAGGGTCAATTCAGTTGGAGTCTTTATACTGTAAGTTGTTCTTGATCTTTCTGAAAATTCTACCCTTTTTTCATGACCAGTGAAAATCAGAGGTCTAGGAATTACAATATAGTCATTTTCATTAATGATAAAAATTGGCTTGTGTAGAATTGATACTGCCATTTACCGGTGATGAGTTCTGCTCCTTCTAATGTTGAAGTTTGAACACTAGAGAAGCACGCCATGGCAAGCATATTAAGCAGGTTTTATTTAAAACTAATAATACAGACTTCTCCCTGGAGGGAGAAGGGGGCCATGGCTGATGTTCTAAAGTCCCAAGAAATTAGCACACCCTACATCTTTTATAGGTTAAGGTCTCTTTTGTTCTCCAGTTCTCTCCTCTCTTATCTCTCCTTCCTGCTGGTGACTAGGTCTGGTTTTGCAGGTGAGACATAAAAAGTGAGAAGTGGATGGGGCAGTGGGAGGGCCAAAGTGATTCAGCCAGGCAAGGGCCCAGGGAGCATTAATTAGCAGCTCCTTGCATGCAGTCCTTGATAAGAGCAGCTAAATTTGGTAATCAATGAGCTCTGGAGATACTTAATGTTTCATTCTCCCAGGGGCAGTCTCCAACTTCCAGAGACAGATGGCCTTCATGGCCTTCATTTCCTGGATTTGACCTGATCCCCTATTTTTACACTAAGTGCATGTCCCCAATTCTGGCTTCAGAATCATGTGACAGTTGAGTTTGGGAGATTGTATATTTCATTTCATACCAATACCAAAATTCTGATTGTAAACCAGGAACCTATTTGGACAAGCATGCTTGTTCATGATCTTCTCAGGAGCAGGAGAGTAAAGTATTGGGGGAACTACACCTGGCAAATTGCACAGCTATAGGATAAGCAAATTTATAACTCTGTCTTTAATCTCCTTACAACTCAGTCTTAGCACCTGAAAGATAAATCAGAAAGCTACCTTCCATCATACTAATTACCAAAAATTATATAAAATAATTTGTTTTACTTATTTCTCAAAGTTGCAAGATTAATAGTAAAATTAATAATAAATAAAATGGTGTCAGCATTCTTCCAGTTACTGTTAGCCATGATTTAACTTTCTGGTATTGCTTATGCAATTTTCATACAATTTAATAAAGAATTGATTTAAGTTTTTTAATTTTCTTATATTTTAATCAGATATATAAAATTATGTGTCATAAAAAGTTATATGTAATAGTAATCTCAGCCTAAAAAAATTATCTTGTTTGAAATAAAATATATGGTAAAAATAAATTTATTTTCTTAATCTACCTTTCAAAATTACTCTTTCTTCAATGATCAGGATTTAGAGGCTTAGAGATGATAATAACTCTAGTGCTAATGACAGATAAAATTGGGAACTCTAGTCTTCATTTCTGGATAATTAGTGTATTCTATATTAAATTGACAAAGGAATGGAAAATGTTTTGCATCATTTACAGTAATTAGTAATACTCAAAAGCAATGAGGTCTCTCTCTTAGTCTAAACTTATCCATGTAACAAGAAGAGTACAAAATACAATGTAATTTCTATTTCATGGAAACCTTTTCTGAATGGATTTCTGCAAGGAAATTATCAGTAAAAATCAATTGGATTGTAGACTAATGACTTCAGGATATTTAATAAAAAAGTGTTATAGCAAGTAAATGTTAGCATTAGGTTAAAGGTGATTAAAAACTTATAACTGTGGCAAGTAAAATTGTGTATCTCAGTGTCACTGACCTATTTTGGATTAATTTAATTTCAGCTGGAAAATAATTTTGGCACTATGACTGATGGACAAAAGGAAAACATCTTTAGCTTAGATTAAGATAAACTAAACATCTACACTTTATACCACATACATACAGCACATAAAAGTAAGTAAAAATTTGTGGTCTTAGAATTATTGTGTTTAGATTAATTATGTAATGATATGCTGACACAAGACAAGATGTAGTCAGCAGAATTCATAAAACCAATTTTGCTGAAGCTTCAAGAAGCCATAGAATAGCCATCTCAGTATCCCTGTGAATGGAGTCATGGCAAGGATAGGGACTAAAAAATCCTATATATTATTAATGGATTTCAGTATATTTCTTTGTTTTCTTTTCCCTACTAAGGACTAGCCAGATTCATATCAGTTCCCACAAGATTTACTCAAGTGATATTGTCACACTATTGTATTGGCCACCTGATGTGCTTCTTGGTTCTGCAGAGTACTCAACACAGATTGACAAGTGGTAAATATATACAGATACAAAATTGCTACATTTATAATATTTTGTTATTTTAAAGAGCCAAAACATAAGCAGTGAATAAGAATTCTGGTATGGTTTCAAGATTATCTATGTTTAAATATCAATTTCATCATCCAAATCACTGGCCTGTACCTTAGATTCCACATTTAACAAAGTGGGAATATTTAACAATAGCTACTTTAATATTATGTACATAATGCTAAGGCCAAATTAATTAAAGTGTAAACAAAAACTCAGAAAAGTACTAATTGACACAGTAATTGAAAGCAAAATTATTTTATCATTATTTAACATTCATCAAAATATACCAGTTTTAAGTTGTTCTAAAAACAGTAATCAAAATACCCTAACCAGAAAAAGTAAGCTCTGACAAAAGTTTAGAACAACACTTACATATAATAAGTAACTTATAAGTAGTTGCTGTCAATTACTGAAACTATGTCATCTAGTGAAATAAAAGACAGTCTTAGGAACCTGATTCATCCAGGAGTGGGTAGTGAATATAGTGTGTTCTCCAGTGTTAACCCTGGGAGCAGGGCTCTACAGTCCCAGGTGTGAAGAAAGGGGGTGTGAATGTGGGGGAGAGGTTGCTGTGCATATTTAAGCATAAAAGGGCATTTTGTAAATCTAATTGAGTTAAACTATTTTATGTATAAACTGGACTAAACAAATCTCTTTCCTTCTTGAGAAGAGGTACCTGTAACATTTTATATTCAAATGTTTGTTCTTCACAAACTGAATGATTTCCTACTCTACCTACAAGAATGCATTATAAAATGTGAGGCTAGCAGTTCTCTGTGACCCTTTCTGGCACTGTAGAGGTACTGAACCTGTCAGTCTGGGTCTCCAGTTTTATATTATTTTCTCCTGCCTCTCCTCCCTTACATGCACACCAGTCTTCCTGTATTAGACATAGATGGAGACATTTTTGAACTCACCCATGAAAGCCAGAAATAGGTCAGCCTGGAAGTGAGATTGGGTAGACTAGTAACCTCTGTCACCAAACCTGGCAGTTCACATTCTCCTTTATAAAAAAGTAGCCTAAATGAAGAACAATGGTTCATGTTTTTTTTCTTCTTCACTTCTCCCTTCTCAGTACAGAGCAATTGATAGAATTTAAGATTCAAATGATCAAGGGGCCATTTTTCAAACCCATTCTACTCTCCTGAATTCAACCTCAATAATTATATGTACTTCTTTATATATCTGTATTTAAAGTGTTTTTTGATGTGCCATATTTAAGGGTAGGTAACAAGATACATTTCCAAACTTGTTTCATTATGGAAAAAGTAATGTTTGGGTCATTCCAAGTAAATGAAAGAAAACCAACATACTGCCTCTAAAAACCTCTCATTACAAAGTATTTATTGAACAAAAATAATATCACAGTAAAAATGATACATATATAAAAGTGAATGAAGATTTGCCATCACAGATAAGACATGTTCAGGGACCAATGTTCAGGTTGTATAGTTCTAAAAAACTTCAGCCATAGCACTTTAACACTGATCAAGCAAACATTAAAAGAATTTGGTTGGTTTGCATCCCTTTGGAGCCTATTTTGACTAAAGTACTTATTTTAAAAACACACAGTCTGAGGCACTGCTCTGACCTTTATTCTCAATTTCTACAGTTGTCCATGTGTAGAGCATTTTGATCTAACAAAAATTTTATTATCCCTTTTCTAGTAAGTGTATCTAGAGTGCAGTTAAAGTATTTTGAGGAAGAACTATACCAAGAATAAGATTTCTGTTCATTTGAATATTTCCAATCAGTATTTAATTTTTTTAAAAAATTAAACTTTTAGTTAAAATTATTGCCCATTGAATTATTTTAGTTTCTCTATAAGAATCTTGCATTTTGTATGTGTTCTTTTATTCTATAATTTTTTTAGAAAAGTTTTAGTTGTCAATGGCCCTCTCTTTTATTTATTTATAGGTAGTACTGAACCCAGTTCCTCATACATGCTAGGGAAATGTTCTACTTCCCTACTGAGTTATACACTGAGTTATAACTGCAGTTCTTATTCTACAATTTTTAATGATATTTCTTTTCCTAACAGTTTTGGACCAGTAGTTATTTACAGCTAGGCCTTGTGAAAATGAAATTGGAATGCCCATTACTGTTCTACCTTCAATGAGTTCAGTGGCCCCAGACAATTCTCAGCTTCTTCTGCAAACCTGTCCTGATCAATAAACTAAAGGAGGGAAGCATTCTGAAAGGCCCATTTTAGCTTCTAGCTCACACATTTCACTTTCAGTATTTTCCAGTTCCCTGAACCAGCTCATTTTATTTTAGTAAAGATGTAACCTTTATGAGAAAGTACCAGTAATGTCTGTTTGTGGATTTTGGAGCCAGTCCCATTACTTTGCAATTACAGCATACTGGAGTTATTTAGTTTTTTTTCCTAAAATTTTAATTTATAACTAAACCTAATTTTAGTTTCTGAAAATTCAAGTAATATGTTTTTGTAAAGTTCACTTTTTAGCCTTTTCATAATTCCTGCCATTTAATGCCTGGTTTGGATCAGCTATTTAGTCACATTTCAAGTTTGTTTCTGTTACTTATTAGTTAAAAAAATATAGTTAACCTAATCTTTAATGGACACTTTCTAGTTCATTTGTCTACTTTGGAACATTCCTGCTTTATGTATAGGTTTGGTGCCACTGTAATGGTGCCTCATGATTTTTTTTTTTTTTACAGAACAGAAAATATATTATTACTATTCTAAACTATACTACACAAAACAATCTCTTTGTTGTATCTGCAGGTAGTTCCACAGAGATGTGATTCCTCAAGAATTTTTACCAAGTTTTCTTTCAATGTTACAATCAATTTAGTAAAATATAAAGCAGTTTATCATGTCTCAGTTTCCACAAACAATGCCTTCATTACCTAGTTTGATATTTGTATTATAGTACATTTTTTGATCCATCAAAAATTATGACTATTCTCATGAAAGTCCTACAAAATCACTTCTTTGTTTTTGAATTCATCACCAGTGAGCTTTCAAAATATTAGATTTTTAAATGTTAATTATTGTTCCAGGTATTTAGAGAAACCCATCTCCTTTTGATACAGTAAATATATCAGGTGCGTGTTATTTTTCTATAGGAAGAATCAGGGCTAATGTTTTGAAATAATATGCCCAACTGGAAAGTATAGCAGTTTGGATGCTATGGGTTGGTGACTATCCATTTCAGATTTTTGTTAGGGAGGTAAAAAAATATGAATATCTAAGTGACTTCAAAGTTTAAAAAATGCTTTTGAGAACATTTTCTTTTTTGAATGTTTATTGTCTAAATATGGCTTACTTTACTCTTATAAAAATGCTACTTGGATATTACATTTATTAATTTTAATTCAAAAGAGATTCTAAGGCAATTCTTATACAATTGAAAGCTAAAAGGAAAAAGTGATATGAATATGCTTTTATATTTTGCCTGTTGTAAAAAATAATGAAATTTTACTAGAGAGTTTTTTGGTAGTAACTTTTGTCTTTCAAATATTTTTTCTTAATAGTAAAAATATACAAATATTTTACATAAAATTGAATGCAAAGGAATGTACAGCTGGTTATAGTGTGTATACAAGCACAATTCAGCATATGCAGAATTAAAGAGAAAAAAGGTTCACATTCTTATTAGTTCCACTGAAAACATTAAGAAAAGTTCTTCACTGTCAACAGTGTCCAATGCTTAAGAGCTAAGAGCATATGAAAACAAAAACATTAAAATTCACTTATTCAAAATGGATTTTTATATATACTTAAATATATAAAAAAATTTTAAAATGCCAACAAAAATGTAGACTATTCATGTTATAAAAATTTAAAACAAAATGGACAGATAGTTTCACAATGTTCTTCTTTTGACACAGGTAAACTAGGTCAGGGGGACAAACTTAATCAGTCAATGAGCCTTTTATTTCAACCAGACTGCATCAGAATTTCTGAGAGGTCAAAGAAAGCATTACTGGAGAAGCAGTTCTTTCCAGACATGATTGGCACTGACATGTGACTGTCAAGCAGTGTGGGAAACTGCAGGGGGCAAAAATTTTAAAGTAATTATTTCAAATTTCCAGGGGAAAAAAATAGGGTTCCTTACATTCCCAAACAGACCACAGTAGTTTGGTTCTCTCATCACCACTGTAATGGGTCAATTGCCAATCCATTTTATAGAATGATTTACAGATGACAATTGAAGGATTACTTATAATAAAGAAGAATAAAGCACATATAATGTACTTAATTGTTCTCTATGGCAGGCTACTAGAAAAAAATATATAATTTAGATGCTACTAAAGCATATTCAAATACTCTTTTTAAAAGATTCTAGGCTACCTAAGAAAGCTGATCTGCTTTAAATTTTGAAGAAAAACTTGTCAGACTCTTTATAAATCCATAATTTCTAATACTATATTTTGGATTTGTCATCAGTTTTCCAGAGTACTACAAAAATGTTTCTCAGTAAACTAAAAATGATGATTGTTATCTTAAAATATTTAGAATATCTCCTTTAGAGTTGAAAATGTATTTTTAAAATATTTTTATTGGTTCTACTTAGTTACACATGATAGCAGAATGCATTTGTTTCATTGTGCACAAAGTTTGTGTTTTTTTTTTGTTTTAGTTGTCAATGCACATTTTTTTTATATGTGGTACCTGAAATTGAACCCAGTGGCCCACACCTGCTATACAAGCCCTCTACAACTGATCTCTAAACCCAGCTCTTGAAAAAATATTTTCTTTGATAAATAATATCAAATTTATTAGAAAGGTGACTCATAAGAAAAAAAACTTAATGTAGAGTTAATTTCTGTATTACTAGCAACTAAGATGATAAATAGCAAGATAAAAAAGTGTATATTTTAGTCACAAGTGTCAGTTCTGAAGTAAATCCATCATCTGTGCTCCCAACTGAACAAGCTGAAGTAAAGGCCTCCTGTTAATACCTGACTGCACCTAAATGTTTTATTGCCTAGGATCATATGTGTCAAAATGATTTCCTATACTGTCTTATAACTTAATTCCTATTTAGTCAAGAATAAGTTTAAATATTAAACTTCAGCACTAAATATCAAACTATATAGCCTGATACCTGTTAGAAGTACAATAAATATCTGTAGAACAAGTAAATATACTTTTGCAGTGTTAAGACTATTTCAGTAAATTATTTTTATCTGTGCTTTCTTGCTTATCAAGGGTTGTCATTTCAATTGATATCTGGGGGCTACAAATGAGCAGGGAGTTAAAGTTCTGATTACATAATGGTCACAGGTAATAAGCAGCAACACCTACTTTTAAGCCCTGACTAAAATTTATCTGTACTAAATTGCCCAACTTCTTACTTTGGAAGGGGTTAGGGGCTGTCTTAATTACTGGTTCAATTTTTTCAGTAGTTTATGGTATATTCAAGGTTCTTTTTCTTTTCTGGTGCTTTAAAATTTTAATTTTTTTCTAAAATGTTATTTACTTCAACTGTGTTTTCAAATTCTTCACCTATAATGTATACTCTTTTTTTATGTTCCTAAACACTATTCCCTTTGACTTGGAGTGAACAATGGAGGAGAGCAGGCCTTATAATTTTTGTTGGGGGCTATGCCATGCGGACTATGCCAAGATGGCACCTGGCAGCCAGCCAGAAGTTGTTTTGGTCACATGGGCAGTGAGGACGTTAATTAACATAAGCACACTCAGGTGATTTGTCATTGGCCATATTCAATTAAGTCCACACATACAATGCATGCACATGTGTTCTTGAGTGCTCCTGATTGTGCCTGCTCATTTTGATCTTTAACATGATTGGGCAGCTGGCTCCTCACCTGATCTTCACATAATTGGCATCAACCCTACCCTTCACCTCCTGGAGGGGATATAAGCTGGCTTTCCTCGAGCGCCAGGGTTCCAGGTTCGAGGTTCCAGTTCCTGGGTTTCCTGAATCCACAATAAACCGTTCCAAATTCAAGAGCTTTGGTATTCATTTGTCTCCCGCACCAAATTGTCTCTGCTAGATGGTGTCAATTTTTATTGTTCAGGTTTTTTAATATTATGTTTGAGGTTTTGTCCATCTTGTTGATATTTTCAATAGAATCCCCTTTCTGGGGCTAGGACTTTAGATCAGTGGTAGACCACTTGCCTAGCATGTGTGAGGCACTGGGTTTGATTCTCAGCACACATATAAATAAATGAATAAAATAAAGGTCCATTGACATATAAAAATTATTTTAAAAAATGAATCCCCTTTAGTTTTATTAGTCTTGTCTGTTGTTTTAAAGAGATCACCGACTTCTGCCCCTAACTATTTGGGTACACTCAATTGTCACAGTTCTCAATTAACCTGGCTTTCACAGCATGTTTCTCAGTCTTTTTTATTGGCTCTTTACTACTGTAATGTATAAAACTGCTATCCCCACCCTTACTGTTGCAGCCATTTTCCTGCCTCCCAAATACTATCAGTCTGTGAGCATCCTAGCTAGCTATTGCTTCATCAGTTAGTTGGCAAGTATCCTTCTCTGTTATTAGTCACCTGGCAGAATTCAACTGCTTCATGGTATCTACCCCACCATCTTTTCTCATGCTTCTCTCTCTCCTACTTACTTTCTCTATCCTCCTCGCTTTTCCACTCTCTCAACCATATGACCTTTCTCATTCCCTTTCTTTTCCTCTCATTTTCTTTCTTACACTGCAGTGTGACACTTTGTTAGGTTAATAAACTCCCTTACATGATTTCCCGTGTCCGGTATGGTTTTCGTGGGATCCCTTACATTGGTGCTGTGACTCGGATGGGTCCTTCCACTGTGTCTTAAAACTGTCTCTTAAGCAAGTGGAAACCCATTTGATGCCCCACTGACCTCCCAGACACAGCCCCACCTTCCATTCACCTGGATGCTCAGCTTTTTACATGGAATACCGGACTTCAGATTGGTGAGTTCCCTTAGAGAGGTACCCACTCTAGACCACTTAAACACACCTGTGCTCACCTGAGAAGCAACCATTGCATGTCTGGGACTCTTGGGGCAGCTGAGGTGTGGGGGTACCCTCAGCCACAACTTTTATATTTACAGCTGGCTTATATAGTCAGTCTTATCTACCAGGTGGATTCCTGTTTTTATAGTGGAGATTCTCTCTCAGGGTTGAGACTCATCCTAACACTCAAACTCATACTCGCACTCAAAAACCCTGATATCAGGTCCTCAACTCTTCTCAGTTTTTACCCAGCACAAACATTGGTGCTCTTGTAATGACACAATCAATGAACTGCCCCTCATCTCCAGCCCAGTACTCTGGTCTTGGATGCCCTGGCCACAGACTCGGCTGTATCAGTTCCCACCATGGGATCTGGGTCCTCCAATATGGCAGATTCAAACCTGGAAACCCTTTGCCCTACCCTGACTTAAAGCCATAAAAATTCATTTGTGTAATGGAACACAGCTTCCATGAGAAAGCAAGCAGATGGAAAGGGATTCCTTATCTTCAAGTCTCTTCTCTCTTGCTTCTTGGCTCTTCCTGCAGGCTCAGGCCCCTCCAGTTCCTGTTTCTTCATCTTCCCCTGCTTCTCCATCTCCTTTACCCCATTCTGTTTCTGCTTCCATTCCCCGGCCCAACCCACCTAGTCCTCCTGCCATGAAGTCCTGCATATGCCAATGTGGAGGGAGTAACCAACCTAACCATCAGTGGCATATCCCAGTACGGAATATAATATAGCAGCCCCATTCACCACAAGTAGTGGGAGATAATTGTTTCATAATTTTCTGCATCCAAACCTGAATTGATTCTAAACAGGAAAAAAGGGTTAAAATGCCCTAGGCATCAAGTTTCTGCTAGAACATCTTAGCTCCTTTCAGATCCAGATCTCAGTCAAGACTTACATTGAAATGTAAATGGAGGAAACCAGAATGCTCAGTGGGAAACCAGTCTCAAACCCAAGGCAAAAAGTGTCCTTTTTAAATTTCTCCTGGGCTGCAACTCAAATACTTTATTCTCTCCCTTTCACCTCTTCTCTCTTTCTCATTTTCTCATGCTATAATTAGCAATCATTATCATTTTTCTTCTAGGACTTTTGTTTTTTTAAATGCTATATTTTTGAGCTCACAATTTTGATCCTTCATACCTAGGTTAATAATTTTTGATCAGTTATTTTTATCCAATTCTGGAATTATTTTGGAACATCTGTTACATTGCAATGGAGATAAGCATTACAAGGCCTTTGCTTTCATGTTAAGTATAAGCATGCATAAAAATTAAAATTTTAAAAATGGATCCAAATAGTTTTAATTCACATGATTTAAAAAGGTTCAATTTATATTGGGTAAACTAATAGAAGTAAAATGTCTTTAAAATTAACTCACTAGTCTCTAGGTGGTCAAACTAAAAAAATGTTGATGTTTGTAAAATGTCTAACATCAATTTTTCTAGGACTTTTCTTCAACATGAAAGAGATGGCAAATACTGTTTACACTTCTCTGACATCTTATTATTTTTACACTTGTCTGATATCTTGTTTTTTTATAATAAGATGAGTGAATTAAAGTTGACATGTATGGGATTACTCAAACGTGTTTGTTAGAGACATCTGATTAGCTTACAAAGTTATTCCATGGGGTAACATACTTAAACATTATTCTTTCTATATTAAATGTGTTCATATTTTCCAGGTATACAAGCCTTTAAAGTAGAAAATTTATCAAGCTGCTCTTCTTAAAATCAAACTTGTCTGTAATGGTAAACCTATCATTTAATGTTCTATTATAGGTCCTGCCATAAATAGGGTATATGTAAAATTTGTTAAATGTATTTCTGTAAGTTATTGAGTGGCTGATTTGTTAAAAGGTTAAGCATGAAAGTATTTTACCACTTTGCCACACAAAAGGAAACCTAAAAGCTCTCTTAACCTTTCTTTAATTCATGTTTTAGATATAATGTTAAATTTTGTTAACTAATGTTCATATAAACTCAGGAGTCAATATATGTAAACTTCTTAAAATTACATTTAAGAAAGAGTGTAATGCACAGTAGAAAAATGGGACAACTGCCGGGGTCCAGCCCTAGCAGGAGTCCATGGGTTCCACACCAGTAAACGGGGCGCGGGGAGACAGCGTCGGCGATGGATGGAGAATGAAAGACACAGACTCTAGTTCTGGTGCAATCAATCCCACTTTATTCTGGGGAGGGCTGGGTTTATATACATTTTTCTTCAGGCTATAATGGCAGTCTTGTGGTTAATATTAAAGAAGTTTCCAAAGCATAGGCAGAAAACAACAACCTTACAGATCATCCTTACCTAATCACAATTGTTTTAAGAATATCTAACTACATTGATGAGCTAATACAATGTTTATTTCCTTAAAAATCTAAACTCTACATGACCTAAGACTATTCTTATTATTCTTGCGGTTAAAGTGATAGACAAGTAATCTCATGTGACCATTTCTATTAGGTCCCTCTGGTTAATATCTAAATTGCTGAGTTAAGGGTTACAGGAGGGCAGCGGTCCCAATGGTTATTGTGTGCCAACATTTATTATAGGGGTGACATATTCTTTGTAGGAAGGAAGGAATGTTGTGGAACCTTATTCTCTTACCTTACCACCACACAGAAACAAAACCATTGTTAAAATTTAACCAGCCTGTTGGAGACAAAGGCAGATCTACAACTATTTTCTCCAGAGGCTTTCAGAGACTCATTGCACGGTTGCAAAATTATTTTTAATTTCGTTAATGGTAAAGACCCATTGTTTTTCAGATTGTAGGTAATATTTTCTGGAATTTTTGTTGTATTCCCTTCATCCCCTTAAGCAATCCGTTCAGACTGAAATGAGTAATATATTATGAGAGAAACACAGCAGAGAAAACACCATGCTCCGCAGCAAAACATCCAGCAATTCCTTTTAGGATGAGCCTTTGCAATCATCCTCCAGAGGATCTTTGTCAAGCACTGGATGGAATTCCGGATGCCCCCGCAGCTCCCCCTTTTTTATTTTGTAAAGTGAAGAGGCCTTCTTGAATTTTTACTCTCTTGACTAGTCTGAGGATTACTCGGAGGACGACTGGAAGACAAAAAATTAAAATTAAAATACATACTCCAATCAAGCCATATTGTAATACTGTATTTAGGAATGTACTATTAAATATAGTTGTTTTTATATTATGAAACATTTGGGAGGCCAAATTATCTGCTGGAACAACCGAGAGATGAGCCTGACTCAACATTCTTATTTGTAGTTGTAAAGCATTGATATCTGGTGCTATATTAGTATTATTCCAAACTCCTCTAAGGTGAGTTTTAACTTGTTCCCAATTAGTATTATTATCAACCATTAAAGGAGTAATACAAATCCATTTATAATTAGCATGACATCTAGTGGTCATTCTAGTTTGAATATTTTGAATCTCATTTCCCATAAAGAGAATAGCTTCTTCAAGGGCATTAATTCTAGTTTCTAATTTTTTATCAATTTGTTCTTGTGCCGCTAAAGCCACAGAGACATTATGAGATAAATCATTTACATGTGAAGCGGTATGAATTTCCTGTACAAGCGCTGTGGTCGAGAGAGCTAAGGAAGTGATTATACTGATTAAAGCTGTTATTCCTAAGATCAAAGCTGCAACAAATCTTTTTGGTCTTAAAAGTTCATTAACTGTTTTTAAAATTTCAACACCTGGATCATCATACCAAAATTCTGTAAGATTGATTGGCAATATAACATAATTAGGCGGATGTACAATTAAAAACACCTTTAAATCTTTAGACATGGTTGAATTAATATAATTAGTAAGAACACAATCATGGCAATAAATGTTATAAGCTTTCTTATTTTTAGTAATATTGAAATTATTTATGGTAGACATAAGAATAGCATGAGGAGCATTTATACAAGCACGTACTATAAAGTCATTAGGTTTACTTAACTTAGGTCTTTGTAGTAATACTATATTAGTAGCTGCTAATAGTTTATACAAGTTAGGAAAGTAAGAGAATTTACCATTTATAAGGTCACTCTGATAGATGGGTGTTACCCATCCAGGAGTAAACCATCTATGAATAGGCTCATTGGTAAGAAAAGGGTTAAAATTAAAATGTACTGTTTTATTTCATCTTATCTTTAACCAAAGTTTATAATCAAAATCAGGAGAAGACACAGAATAATCTGTAATAGTAGTAGCAGAGCCTTGTGGCTTAAACTGTAGTGCAGTATGATGAAAACCACATTCAAACCATTTTGGGAAATCTGTTTCTAAATTGAGTAGATTCCAAGAGCTGTCTTTACGACTGTTAAAGTCGTCACACAGTTTAAAAGGAGGCGGTAAAGCCACTGAAATATTTGTATCATTATAATTAGCATATCCAAGTGAGGTTATCTCTAGGGACCATATATCTCTTTTGTTGTCTTCTTCTCCTGGAGAACCAGTAATGTAAGCCCTATAACTTAAAGGGAGACATTCCAATGGCACATGTAGATTATCTGTACTAAAGCACATTGGTGTCTCTTCAGTAATTCCATGAAATGTAATTGTAAATGCTATTTTATGTGGTATTAAAGAATCTGAAATCCCTCCAAGTAGTTGAGGCTCATTAGTAAATACTTTAATATTAGATCTGCTCCAAGTAGTTGGATGCAGTAAGGGAGGATTTGAAAATAGGTCCAGTAAGCTTTCCCTTCATTATCATAAGCATGAATAGGCAGTACCTGAGTGGAAATGAGAGCAATCAATGCAAAAAACAAAGCCTCTGGGGTTTTAGGTTTTTTGGAGTTGTTCACCATGTGTTTAGCAGCGGCAGTCAGGCGTTTCACTTGTCCCCAAGACGGCAGGTCTGAGTTGCGAGTTGCGGATGATTGTGCAAGACGCAACTTTTTCATCTTAAATACTAGTCCGTTTTCGTCCATCTGATTGGGTTGGTAAGGGATCCAATACTTTTTGTTCTTCCTACTTTGAATAGGGCTCATTGTAGTGACGTATTAATCTGTCTGGAATCCACAAAGGTGTTTCTGCATCCTGTGGAAATACACAAGCATAGCCTCGACTGGAGGTTAGCAAGACATCAGGTTCTCTCCATTTACCAGATAATAAATCTTTCCATTTTACTAAACTTTGCTTTGACCTTTTACTTTCCCAATGTCTCATCATTGCAGTATTTCCCTCCTTGTCAGTATTTAGATGATTTAAAACAAATAAAGTATGTTGTAAAATATGATGTGGGGAAGAGTATTTAAGCTCTCCCTCTTTTAACTTATTTATTTGTATTTTTAATCTTTGATGGCTCCTTTCTACTATTGCTTGTCCTTGTGGGTTATAAGGAATTCCTGTAGAATGAGAAGTATTAAACCTGGAACAGAAATCTTTAAATGGTTTTGATATATAAGCAGGAGCATTATCAGTTTTTAATTTTTTAGGCATTCCTAAAACAGAAAAACAAAGGAATAAATGTTGAATCACATCCTTGTAGGCTTCCCCAGTTCTGGCTGAGGCCACAATAACATGAGAAAAGGTATGGACTGTAACATGAACATAAGACAATTTTCCAAATTCTGATATATGAGTTACATCCATTTGCCATAAGACATTAGGTAAAAGTCCTCGAGGATTAACTCCCATCTGTGGAGAAGGAATAAATTTAGGACAAACATGACAATTTTTAACAATAGTTCTAGCTTCTTCTCTAGAAATATGAAATTGCTTTTGTAAGGCAGATGAATTTTGATGATGATTTTTGTGTGATATAATAGCTTCTTCTATGCTGTTAAAATAAAATTTTTAGTTAAGTGATCAGCATGGGTATTCCCCTGAGCAAGGGGACCAGGTAATCCGGAATGTCCCCGAATATGACCTATAAAGAAATGTGAAGTCTGTTATGAATTAGATATTGAAGTTCTTGTAACCTATGTATAATTTTAGATGAAAAGGAGAGCGTTGCTGTTTCTATGGTTGGAAACAGTTTAACAATGTATAGTGAGTCTGTGCACAAGTTAAAGGGTTGAGCAACAGTTTTGAAAGCATAGATGACTGCTTCTAATTCAGTTCTTTGTGCAGAAGTTTCTTGTGTCCATAGAACTGTGGGTTGAGAATTAATTATTGTAACTGCTTTTCCATTTGATGACCCATCTGTAAATATTAACATAGCATTGTTAATTGGAGATGAGGAGCACCATTTAGGAAATATTATTTCTGTTTGAAGTAAAAAATGTAGTAAAGGATTATTGGGCAAGTGGAAAGAAATTTTTCCTGTAAAATTTAGAAATGCAATAGCCCATTGATCATCAATTTGTAATAATTGGTCAAATTGTTCTCTTGTGTAAGGAATAATTATTTCATGCATTTCACAAGCAAACAATTCTTTACTTCTAAATCTAGCCTTTAATACCAAAGAAGCTACCATAGTAGGATAAGACATTAATATTTTCTTTCCTGATACTGGTAAGTGTATCCATTCAAGTGGATCATTTTGCCATAAACAACCTGTTGGAGTATGTTTTGTTTTTAGCACAATAAAAACCCAAGGCAAGTTATAATTAACTTGTTGTAAGTAATGTTTTTGAATTGCAGTTTCAACAACTTGTAAGGCTTGTTCTCCTTCTTTAGTTAATATTCTACTTGAGTTAGGATCTGAATCACCCTTTAGTATTTCAAACAAAGGTTTTAAATCATTAGTTGAGAGTTTTAAATAAGGTCTAATCCAATTTATATCTCCCAATAATTTTTGAAAATCATTTAACGTTAATAGTTTGTCTTTTCGAATTTGTAACTTTTGAGAGCTGACACAATCTGTTTTTATAGTTCTTCCTAGATAATTATAAGGAGGTTCCTGTTGAATTTTTTAGGAGCCACTATCAGACCCCACCTCTGTAAATCTTTAATTAAATCCTGTAATATTATTTGTAACAAATGGCTTTGAGAATATGTAATCAATATATCATCCATATAGTGAATCATATAGTAGTCTGGATACTTTTGTCTACAATTAATTAAAGCTTGATCTACAAATTTTTGACATAATGTAGGACTATTTTTCATTCCTTGAGGTAATACTTTTTATTGAAATCTTTGATAAGGTCTTTGTAAATTAGGCGATGGTAAACTAAAAGCAAAATGCCGTCTATCTAGTTTAGCTAAAGGAATAGTAAAGAAGCAATCCTGTAAATCAGTGACTATAATATGATAGCCTTTAGGGACAGCCACAGGAGAAGGACATTCTCCACTAGCTGCAGAATATAAGGGGAAGTAGGTCCTAAATCTTTTACAGCTGTTTTTAGTCATTTTAAAAGAGAGAGAGGCTCCCAATGAGGCTCTCCTCCCTCATCTATAGCCCATACTACAGGGCAACAAATACTAACATCTCGCTGTTTTTGTGCCTCACGAACAGCACCTAGAAATCCTACCTTTTGGACTTTCCTTTTTATTTTATCTGGGGGTTTAGGAAGGGCCGGCACAATAGGAGCCACCAAAGGTGGATCCTCATTGTGATATCTGAAAGCGGCTTCTTCCAAGTCCTCCTCATCAGACGGGGAGAGCTGATCAGGTAGACCTTTCTCCTTTTTCCGTCTTCATCATCGCTGATTTACTTTTACTTTCATTCTGAGTTTCCTCTGTGTATTTTTTAACCGAGGCTGTCAGCAAAGGCTCCTTTTCTGACATTTCATCTAGTGATCTTACCCTTTTACTTAGCTGCTCACTTTCATGGCTAGGGTCTAAACAGTCCCTAAAAAGATTCCACAATGCAAAAGCATCAGCGGGGACTCTTTCATTGCCATATAATCTATGATGTACATGCATAGCATCGCCTACCTTTTTCCAGGTTTTAACATCTAAGTTTCCCTGTTCAGGAAACCAAGAGGCACATTCTTGCACAAAATGAAAAAATCTTTTTAATTGAGCTGTTCCTACATGCATTCCTTTTTTAGTTAATAAGTGCTTAGCAATATCAATAAATAATGCTCTTTCTTTGCTTTCACTACCTCCCATGGTAGCTGTTCTTTCTATCCTTGCCTATCCTTTCTCGGCCTTCTCTACCGAGGGGTCCGTGGCACCCCAGGCAGGATCCTAGCTGTCTCGAAAAGGAAAGAAATTAATATTAATAAATGGGGGGTTTACCAGAGTGCCCCACGTTGGGCGCCACTTGCCGGGGTCCAGCCCTAGCAGGAGTCCATGGGTTCCACACCGGTAAACGGGGCGCGGGGAGACAGTGTCGGCGATGGATGGAGAATGAAAGACACAGACTCTAGTTCTGGTGCAATCAATCCCACTTTATTCTGGGGAGGGCTGGGTTTATATACATTTTTCTTCAGGCTATAATGGCAGTCTTGTGGTTAATATTAAAGAAGTTTCCAAAGCATAGGCAGAAAACAACAACCTTACATATCATCCTTACCTAATCACAATTGTTTTAAGAATATCTAACTACATTGATGAGCTAATACAATGTTTATTTCCTTAAAATCTAAACTCTACATGACCTAAGACTATTCTTATTATTCTTGCGGTTAAAGTGATAGACAAGTAATCTCATGTGACCATTTCTATTAGGTCCCTCTGGTTAATATCTAAATTGCTGAGTTAAGGGTTACAGGAGGGCAGCGGTCCCAATGGTTATTGTGTGCCAACATTTATTATAGGGGTGACATATTCTTTGTAGGAAGGAAGGAATGTTGTGGAACCTTATTCTCTTACCTTACCACCACACAGAAACAAAACCATTGTTAAAATTTAACCAGCCTGTTGGAGACAAAGGCAGATCTACAACTATTTTCTCCAGAGGCTTTCAGAGACTCATTGCACGGTTGCAAAATTATTTTTAATTTCGTTAATGGTAAAGACCCATTGTTTTTCAGATTGTAGGTAATATTTTCTGGAATTTTTGTTGTATTCCCTTCATCCCCTTAAGCAATCCGTTCAGACTGAAATGAGTAATATATTATGAGAGAAACACAGCAGAGAAAACACCATGCTCCGCAGCAAAACATCCAGCAATTCCTTTTAGGATGAGCCTTTGCAATCATCCTCCAGAGGATTTTGGCAAGCACTGGATGGAATTCCGGATGCCCCCGCAGACAACAGTGACTGAGTTTGGGGTCTCTGACCTCATGGCTGTGGCATGCCTGGTGCCTGGGAGTGCTCCTGTGCAGGGACACAAGATGCCTAACTGCTGTGGCAGTACACTGATCTCAGGTATGCAGCTCTTGAGCAGGAAGGAATTCTTTTGCTAGATAAACAGTGTTTCATCAGCTCCCTTCTCTGGTTCCTGCCCACCTTACAGTAACTTTGGAACCTAACAATGCACATATATAAAGATTGCTGACATACCTCTTTAGATCTGCGTTTCCATCAGAGAATAGAGCTAAAAGCCCCACCTTACCTGAGATAAGGCTCTACCTCACAATCCTGTTAAACATTAGAATGGCTCCAAAGTAAGCCAGACTTTAACTCATTTAAAGTTGTGTTCAAAAGTTTGTTGTTTGTTGTAAAGATTACTGTGATCTTAAATAGGGGATATAATAAATAACTCAGCAAAAATTCAAGATAGCTCTTGCACAAACTGAATGTTTTACTGTTGGTGATTCCATTTTGTATTTTCCTTGTAAACTCTAATTGTTGCCTAATCAATATTTTGCAGAAGTACTGCTTCAAGAGTGAAAACTGTAAATTAACTTAGAATAGTAAGCCATCAACTATAGGATAGAAAATGTATACCCCAATTAGATAAAAGGGGGTAAATAACTAAAGTCATAGACATTGAAGTTAAAGCCCAGTACTCTTTCTTTATGACTGACTTACTTGATGGTTAAGATCAAACTTAGAGACTGAGATTAAATACAGAGGTCAAGAAAAATCCATATTTGGGTCTTGCCCTCAAAGTCAGCCTGAACCCAGGGAACAAGAGGACTTCTCTAAGGAGGTTTACAACTCTGGGTCACACAACCTCCTGATCAATGAGATTGATGAGGTCACTAGATCAATGAGGTCACTAGAGGAAAAGCCACTCAGTGCACCTGCTGCAGAGGAGTGTCATAGAAAAAGGGAGACATCCCTAATGCTTCCAAGGGGAGCCACCTCATCAAGAAGACCCTGCCTAACCAAATGGCACTAATGGAGCTAAAAAGCTGCTCTTAAGTTCTCCAGGAGTGACCCCTGAGGAAACTCAGCTGTCTCTAACAGACAGGAACAGGTCACTTTGACCAGCTTGATCTTAAACAACTAGCAAAGCAGTTAAAACCAAAATATATCCATTTTGGGGCATTTAAAAGAAATAATACTTAAATGCAACTTAAGGTGTAAACTAGTGTCAGCCTAGAATAAACTAGGCTAAACACTAAAAGCTGCAAAAGAGAGATTCTTAGGCAAATGTGCCTGATAACTATCAAGAGAAACTGCCAGAGTCAAAAGTTTTAGTCAGTTTAAGGCCTACAGACACAGGTAGGCTTAATCTATGTTTGCTAGTAACAGAAGTATAGAGATTTCTACTAAATGTTGTGTTTACATTCCTGATAACCTGAACAATGTAAAAGTTCCCAAATAAAGGCCTTGTCCTCTCCAGTGTTTGCTAGGCCTTGTTATCAGAACAACTTCTCAGTTCTTCCACCCCCTGCTGAGGAATTATTGACTTCTTTCATCTTTATGATATTTATTGGCATGTTCCAGATTCTGCAACATGTATATTGTATCAATATCATTTCAGCACTCATTTCTTTTTGTTCTTCTCTCATAGAAGCACCCATCCCCATTAAGAGCAGGTCATTTATGACCTGCTCTTCCCTAACCAGATTTCTACCATGGACACCTTGAGTAACCCAATTTCTAAAAAGGGAACTTCAAACTGCTTGACTCATGCTGCCCCCTTCCAGCTCGAAGAAGCCAGATCAGTCATCATCCCCTTTTCCTACAGCAGTGAAGGAGCTCCTAAAATTAGAGGGGTGAATGAAGCCAGAATTGGGGACAGGCATTAATGTAGAAATGGGAGATCAGTCAAATCGAGGAGATGAATTCCATGAAAACCACTGCCTTTGAAAGTCTGGAAGGAGAATGGACTTATTACATCTCACCTGCAACACCAGCCCCAGTCACTTAGGCAGAAAGGTGAGAGAAGGCTTCAGAAAAAATGGAGAACAAAATATTTTCTTATAAAAACAGAAACAGGGGAATGTAACGTACAAAGCTGCTCCCCCTGCCCTTTCCATTGCAGCCATTTCCCCACCTCCCAAATACTGTCAGTCTGTGAACATCCTAGCTAGCTACTGTTTCATCAGTCAGCTTGCAAGTATCCTTCTCTGTTATTTGTCCCGTTAGCCCAGCAGAATTCACAGTAGCAACCCTGCCATCTTTTCTCATGCTTAAATCCTCCTACTCACTTTCTCTACCATTGCTTTTCCACTGTCTCTAGCGTGTGACCTTTCTCATTCCCTTTCTTTTCCTCTCATTTTCTCTCTTACCATGCAGGGGGACACTTTGTTTGCTTAATAAACTCCCTTATGTGATTTCTCTTGACTGGTGTGGTTTTTGTGGGATCCCTTACAACTACAGTCCCACATTTTTTCTTCACATAAGTATAATAGAAATGGTAGTGATAAAATCACAAATTGTAAAGATTATAAGAGATCCTACAGGTGGTCCAGAAAGTAGCTAATGTTGGGACATACGTTTGACAGAAATCCCAAGCAAAGCTGGAGCCCAGTGCTCCAGGTTGGACCATATTTGTTTCTGAACTTAATTTTCTCCCATTTCCTGTCCTTCAGCATCTAATCTATAGAGTATGAATGGTCAAATCAACCCTGTGGCATCAGAAGTAAGTTTGGAATGGCTGGCATGAGATAACCTGGGGTAACTTTAAGAAACCAATAGGAAAATGCACTTGATAGGAAGGCAGAGCAGTTCCTGACTGAAGGCAGTGTGTTGTGTGGGGGTGTGGGGGATGGGAGGCAGGGGAGTGGGATCACAGTCCTTTTTACATTGTAGCATAGACCAGACTTCTGAAACAAAACAGTATTATAAAAGACTACATGTCAGATTGCCTTATTAAAAACAAAGCCTAAAGAAGAATCAGCTCAATGCTACCTAGTTTGCTGTGATTAAGAATGAGACTGCCCAGTGAATACCGAGAATTCCTACATGTACACACAGTCACGTGAATTTACAGATAGCTCCCTAATATTTTAAATATACAGCTGAAGCCATGCTCTAGAACAGTTCATGACAAAGTACAGTACATTTGAACATGATTCAGGAGGCCAGACCCTAACACAGTGACAATCTGGCTCAGAACTATATTCCCAGTGACTGTGTTTGGTAGTTAAGTAACTAAAGGAACAAATGAAGGAAATCACAGATAAAAGAGCACACTTTGCAAAGATTTGATTAAAGACAAAGGTCTTTGACTGGATACAGTAGCACATTCCAATAATTCCAGCAGCCCAATAGGCTAAGTCTGGAGGAACACAAGTTTGAAGGCAACTCAGTAGCTCAGTGACAAGTTGTATCAAAATAAAAAGTGAAAAAAAGAGGAACTGTGGATGTAGCTCAGTGGTAAAGCACCACTTGGTTCAATCTTAGTACAGAGAGAGAAAGAGTGATCAAAGTGTCTTAAATCAAATTAATGAGAAGTACAATCAAATGTTCAAAGAAAGAATGTGCTAGTTTTTCTAAAAATGAATATGGTGTCTGTTATTAAATATCTTAATTTCAGGTTTTCCTCTGATAGCCATAAACACAGGTCATTATTATATATAACTAAGGAGATTCCTTGATTTGTTTCAAAACATGAATTTGTTCCCATTTTATATAAAAGTACCAGGAAAGTATAATTTATAGAAAGATAATAGCTATGTGTTTTGTAAACTGAAAATTTTCAGGATAGATGTGCAAGTAATCCATCAACTGGAAAAATAAAAAAGAAAATTATTAAATTTATATTATCCAATGCCAGTAAAAATGTCATATACATTTCAATCATTGCCTAAAAGCCAAGGAAACATTTTTTTAAAAATATGAAAGATAAGTTTCCATAACAAGGAAAAGTTTGGTGAAACGTGGTACTTTCTCTTTGTAGAAATAAAGAGAAAGCAATTAGAATAATTCTTATGTAAACAGTATTCAATTTTATTTAAAAACATTAAAATACATCACATTGCTTTCTCTTAAGATATCTTCACACAAGTCTTGTAACAAAACTATTCATTAAATATTTAAAAGAAAAACATGTCCAATTATATAGAAAATAGTATACTGAGAATCTTTCAACATAACCATAAATCAGGATGAAAGGAAAATAGCTAAACTACACTTAGTTGCTCATCAACCTGTATGTAAACATACATGAAGAAATTTAGCTCTCAGTTGTCTATCCCTTTGCTTTCATCCATACAAAGCATGCAAATGATGTATTTCTTCTGTCTCATGTTTTAAATGTAAAGCATATATGTGAACTCTCTGCTTCATAATCCAGATTTTCTCTTTTTTGTCATGTTTCAAATTTATTAGACTTTGGAAATTGAATAATTATCACAAATGTTTCTTTCAGCTAGAGATTATCATTAACTGAAAGATTACCATAGGCTGAAGGTTTTGAAAATCAAATAACTTGAGAAATTATTTCCTGTAGTAGGATGAAGATCAGTGATGGATGACAAATCTCAGAGTAAAAGGATTTCTTGACCTTTATGCTTAATTAGAAAACATTACTTAGGAAATATGTGACATTAGAAACAAAACCCAAGTGATGCACAAGGAAGCAGGGTAATTCCTAAAATTATGAGTGGAAATAAAGTTAAAGAGTAATTTAAAAGAAAAAATAAAACAGAAATGCATACACACAATACTATGAAATCACATAACTGAAATTCCAGTTCAAACATTTTGGTGCTATGAAGACATAACTTTTGTTCACCTGGTCTGGTTTCCATACCAAAACTACCCAGGATGGCATTTTAACTGAGATTTAAAAGCTTGTAACTATACTTGAACCTCATTATTCTTTGCCTTTTTTTCTGTAATTGTGCCTGAGTTTCTTGGTGATTGGTAAACTTTTTACAAATTAAAAAGAAAAAGAAATAAATTTGGAAATGCAAAGCACTATTTGTTACATCACCTGCAATTCCCCACAGTGCTTGACGAGAATTCCACTGAGTAATAAAGATGTTTTCAAAGTCTCATCTCCTTGGGAATATGATTGTGGACTTTTCTTCCTTGCTTGCTTAATATGTGTAGGTTTACTATTAATATTTAATGTGTTTTTCCTGAAAACAGGAGTCTTAACAGAACCAGGGTTAGAACATGAAAAGCAGACTTCTAATGGAAGAGTGATTTCAGATTTAGTCATTTGCTATGAAACTTTGAGTAACCAAGAATGCTATGAGAAAATACAAAAACAGATTGTAGCTGTCAATCCCCTGTTGACTACTCTCAGGTGACCTGAAGCACATAGGCAAATAATTCCAACCCCATCAGGAAGGATTAACAGGAACAGAAGGAATAAAGGAATAAAAATTTCCTCAATGTTAAGTTCACACAGTATAAGATGATATATTATCATTAGCTTAAACTGTCTAGCATTTATTAACTACAGTAGTAGTCATACAACTGAAGTTTATTCAACCCTGCTGAGCTTACTTTAACCTTTATGATTAGTTAAATATTAGTATGTTTTATTGTTTAGTTATAGGTTATCACAAGTAAACAATTACTGGAATAATTAGAATACTTCATTGTCTAGTAATGATTATAAAAATATTTTTGTTTTTCTCCTTGTAAACTTTTCCTGTTCTGAAAAAACATGTGTAACTGCCTACCTTTTAATGCATAAAAGGCTGACTGTGAAAAATAAAATTTAGAACTTAGCATCCATTCCTTGAGTCTGTGTTGCTTTGTTCTCCACCACACCAATGCCTACTCCCTCACTTTAGACCACTATGATCCCTGCTAGGGCTGGACTCTGGCAACTATTCCTCATATAAAAATATATATGATCTGCCAATAGAACATACACTTCTGAATTGGTATGGTAAAAGGAGCGGTAAATTTTGTGTTTAGTCACCTAAGGCCTTTCTCTAGGTCTCTCAAGTTCCCATAAAAATCATTCATTTGCAAGGAAAGGCAAAGCCAGAGCTGAAGTCTATGGCCTTCTCTCAGCAAAGCCAACTGGCTCAGAGGTATCTATCAGCATGGCCTTCCTTAAAGTCCCTAAATGTCATTGTGATTTTGCTTGAAAGTAAGAGAACAAAGAATTATATTGAATTCCTCCCTGCCCCCACTTTTATAACCTTATATTAAAACTTACCTGAAGTCTATCAAGATAATTGAAAATTTTTTTTCAAAATATTTTATTAATAAACAACTCTTCTGTAAATATATCAGTTACTTGCTCTTTTCTTATAAAATATATCTTCTAGTACTCTGAGTGATTAATGGTAATTTAATCTTTCAAAGTCCCTTGTGCTATACCTTCTGGGAGGGAGCAGACAATAAAATTTGGGGAATCCAATGAGTTTTCTAATTTATATAGCCATTCATCACAACTTCCCACCTTGCATTCAAATAGCCCTATTCTGCCAACATCAGGATTAAAACCCTCACCTAAGAAAACTGAATTTAAATAGGATATTATCTCATAATCAAGAATAAGTATTTAGCTCTTTTTTAAAAAATTAAGTCATTAAAAGAAGATACAACTACTTCACAAATGTAGCCTCAACCTTTAAACACAGTCAAACCTCACATAGGGAAATAACAATATAGATCTCAACAGTACTCAAAGGTCTTTTACTTGTATTTAGTTTAGAAAGAAATCTTATTTTGCCTATTAAAGAAAGAGGCAGTTAATAGTCTGCAGTTAGATATGAGACTGAAAAAAACAAATGTCTGCCTCTCCAAATCTGAGTCACTCTGATGAAACCACACTACCTTGCTACAATTCAAGTTTATATAACGCTTTCCATTTTTCTAATAGGCTACTTTTAGAGAGGTTATAGGATCATGGCAAAACTGAGCAAAAGTTGGAGGTACTGCATATCCCCATACCTCCCACAGAAGCATATGGTCAATTGCATACTTGAGTTTTAATAAACAAAAAGCATTTTAAAGGTTTATAGGCAAAACGCTGTGTAGTAATAAATATTATTTTAATTCCATTTTATAAGTGAGGAAAGTAAATCACAGGCTACTGACCCTCACTTCCAACTTCTGTTTTCAGATGAAGATCATAGAAACTAACTGTAAAAACTGCTCAGTGTCCTTAAGCTCACCTAAACCACAGGAACATGAGCTCTCCCACTACTACTGCAGCTCCTCCAAACCTCTCCTACCATGAAGTAAGTAAATAAATGTTTATCCTAAATCTAATGTAAGAAATTTACAACCCCAATCACATTCAGAGGTTAACCCAACACCTCTGGCCATGTGATGCTTTCCAGGGACATTCTGAATCAATTGTTTCAACACCTGGCTACATTCTCAGCCCTCTGTATTTTGGTCCTTTTTCTAACCCCTTACAATATAATCTTACATTTTTTATTCAAAGACAACTTTTTCAGTGTTCCTAGTCAATTCTCACTTTTCTAAGCTGTTGAACTTCATTCACTTCAGTATCCACTACAATTTCACGATCATGACTTTCCAAATTCTAAATCATAGCCTCACATATGGTGCTAATTCCACAGCTGTGCAATTTAACTGACCACAAATGTTGTTTAAATACAAATTTAAATTAACAAAAATCAATTAAAATTTAAAAATCTATGTCCACAATCACACTAGCCATTTTAAAGGACACAACAGACACACTGGTTGCCATGTTGAACAAAATAGATTGGAAATATTCAAATCTCCCATAAGGGACATGTCTGCTCCACAGCATAAATACTTGCCAATAGAATATGCCTCCATATGCAATGTCTTTTCTGTATGTTCCAGTATGCTCCTCTTCCTCCTGATTGCTCTTCCCAACTTCTTTCATGTTGGCATGCTATAGGACTTTTCCTCATTCCTCATTGTCTCATTCTAATTTCTCATAAGACAAACTTTTCCACATCACCATTCATATACTGTTGGTTTCCAAATCCTTATCACCAACACATCTTCTCATGTAAGTTCTGACTACTAATCAACCTATAAATGCATTTTCAATTGCTTAATTAAAAATGTTCAAGTAAAAAAAAATTAAAAACAAAACCTTTTCAAAACCAAGCTTAACTTCTTCTCTTTACAAAACCCGACTTTTTTAACACAGCTATTCTTTGTAAATGACAATTCAAATAATATGCCTCTTCTACTCTTAAATTTCTAGTGGCTTTATTATAATCATAAAATGAATTTCCCCTGGTATTTGGCCCCATTTTTTTTCACAGTACAATAATTAACAGCATGGACATTTAAGAGGGTAAGGTGCTAGTTGGAATTAAGACTGTTAAGCAGAACATGGCCAGTGCTTCTAGTAAGCAATCTGGTAGTGAACTAAAAGCAAATACCCCAGCTCCATGAGGAGAACCAGTGATAAAGTCAGAGAAAGACTGAATGCCACTGAATGATTCCTGGATGTCAGGGTGCAGCCCTAGCCGTACTCCATGGGTTCCACACTGGTAACAGGGCATGGGGAGACAGCGTTGGCGATGGATGGAAAATGAAAGACACAGACTCTAGTTCTGGTGCAATCACTCCCACTTTATTCTGGGGAAGGCTGGGTTTATATACATATTTCTTCAGGCTATAATGGCAGTCTTGTGGTTAATATTAAAGAAGTTTCCAAAGCATAGGCAGAAAACAACAACCTTACAGATTATCCTTACCTAATCACATTTTTTTAAGAATATCTAACTACATCAATGAGCTAATACAATGTTTATTTTTTTAATATGTAAACTCTATGTGACCTAAGACTATTTTTATTATTCTCGCGGTTAAAGTGATAGACAACTAATCTCATGTGACCATCTCAACTAGGTCCATCTGGTTAATATCTAAATTGCTGAGTTAAGGACTACAGGAGGGCAGCAGTCCCAATGGTTATTGTGTACCAATGTTTATTATAGGGGTGACATATTCTTTGTACGAAGGAAGGAATGTTGTAAATCCTTATTCTCTTACCTCACCACCACACATAAACAAAACCATCATTAAAATTTAACCAGCCTGTTGGAGACAAAGGCAGACCTATAACTATTTTCTCCAGAGGTTCTCAGGGACTCATTGCATGGTTGCAAAATTATTTTTAATTTTGTTAGTGGTAAAGACCCACTGTTTTTCAGATTGTAGGTAATATTTTCTGGAATTTTTGTTGTATTCCCCTCGTCCCGTTAAGCAATCCATTCAGACTGAAATGAGTAATATGTTTTCAGAAAAACACAGCAGAAAAAACACCATGCTCTGGAGCAAAATATCTGTCAATTCCTTTTAGGATGAGCCTTTGCAATCATCCTCCAGAGGATCTTTTTCAAGCACTGGATGGAATTCCGGATGCCCCCGCACCTGGAGAAAAAAAAGTATAATATCATGTTTCTAGAACTCGAAGAGTTAGCTGAGAAGTGCAGGTAGCCTTTCAAGCAGAGAAAAAAACAATTCCCAGAGGAAGTACAAGCACTCCTGTCTCAGGGTCACAAAAGAACCTTCAAAAACCAGCAGTGGAGATGAAGCTGGAGATATACAAAAGATACAAAAGAGTTTTTTTCACAACTTTAACTTTAATATTCTTTTATTAATTTATTTACATTTTTGCAATAAACCAGATACTTTTTCACTTATTAGTTATACATAATAGAATGCATTTATACATTTTGAAATATCCACAAAATTGTAGTCTCATGTTTCTTTTACAAATTTAGGATCACACCATTCATGCAGTTCTACTTGTAAATGAGGTAATGATCACTGTTTCACTCTACTTTCATTCCTGCATGCATAAAAATTCCCCTACATTTTCTCCCCTCTACCTAGTATAAAATGATTCTATTCTTTCCTATTGCTGCCCCACTTTTTGTAAATTAGCATCCACATAACAGATAAAACATTTGGATTTTGGTTGTTTTGGGTTTGGCTCATTTCTCTTAGCATGATATTTTCTATCTCTATTTACCAAAAAATTCTAGAACTTTTTTCTTCTTTAAAGCTGAGAAATATTCCATGGCATGCTCTCTATGTACCATATTTTCTTTATCCATTCATCTGTTGAAGGGCATCTAGATTGTTTCCATATTTTAGCTGTTGTGAATTGAGCTTCTATATACATTGGTATGGCTGTGGCACTGTAGAGTGCTGATTTTAAGTTCTTTAGGTATAAACAGAGGAGTGGGATTGGTGGGTCAAATGGTACTTCCATTCCAAGTTTTGTGAGAAATTTCCATACTGCTTTCCATTATGGTTGCACCAATTTTCATTCCCACCATCAATGAATGAGTGTGCCTTTTTCACCACATTCTCAACAACATTTATTACTGCTTGGATTACTGATAATTGCCATTCTGTTTGGAGTGAGATGAAATCTTAGAGTAAATTTTATTTCCATTTCTCTAATTGCTAGAGATATTGAACATTTTCTCAAATATATGTAGAATGATTGTATTTCTTCTGTGAAGGGTCTGTTCAGTTCCTTAGTCCATTAATTTATTGGGTTATTTGGTATTTTTGGTGTTAAATTTTTTGAGTTCTTTATATGGTCTAGAGATTAATGCTTTTTCCAAGGTGCATGTAGTAAAGATGCTCTCTCTCTTCACATTATTGATTGTTATTTTTGCTGAAAAGGAGCTATTTATATTGAGATAATCCCATTTATTGATTCTTGATTTACCTTCTTGTGCTTTAGGGGTCTTGTTAAGAAAATCAGATCCTTGATGGACATAGTGAAGATTTGGGCCTACTTTTTCATCTACTAGTTCTAGGGTCTCTGTTCCAGTTCCAAAATTTTTGAGCCACAGGGAGTTGAGTTTCATGAAGGGTGAGAGACACAGCTTAATTTCATTTTGTTACATGCCTTTCCAGTTTTACCAGCACCATTTGTTGAATGAGGTGTCTTTTCTCAGTGAATATTTTTGGCGCCTTTAACATGAGGTACTTGTTCTATATGAATTTGTCTCTGTGTCTTCTATTCTGTACCATGGTCTATATGCCTGTTGTGGTGACAACATCATGTTGTTTTAGTTACTATGGCTCTGTAGTTTACTTTGAGATCTGGTATTGTGATGCTCCCTGCTCCACTTTTCTTGCTATGATTTGCTTTGGCTCTTCTGGGTCTCCTATTTTTCCAAGTGAATTTCATGATTGTCTTTTTAGTTCTAGGAAAAACACCATTGGGATTTTAGTAGAATTGCATGAAATTTGTATAATGCTTTTTGTAGTATGGTTATTTTGACAATATTAATTCTGCCTATCCAGGGACATGGAAGGTCTTTTCATCTTCCAAGTTCTTCTTTGATTTCTTTCTTTAGTGTTCTGTAGTTTTCAATGTAGAGGTCTTTCATCTCTTGTTAGATTAATTCCCAAGTGATTGGGAATGTGATAGTGTTTTTGTCTTTCAGCGGATTCATTATGGATGTATAAGAATGTGTTTGATTGATGGCCATTGATTTTATATCCTCCTGCTTTTCTGAATTCATTTATTCAGGAAGTTTGTTCATGGAATTTTTTGATCTTTCAAATATAGAATCATGTCATTGGCAAATGATGATAGTTTTTTTTTCTTTTTTACCTTTTTTATACTTTTAATTTTTTCTTCTATTTGTTATGGCTACAATTTCAAGAACAAAGTTGAGTAAAAGTGTTGAAAGAGGGCATTTTTTGTCTTGCTCCAGGTTTTAAAGAAAAAGCTTTCAATTATTCTCTGTTTAGAATTATGTTAGGCTTGGGTTTAGCTTACATGGCTTTTATCATGTCGAATTAGGTTGTTACTCTCCCTAGTTTTTCTACTCTTTTGAATATGAAGGGGTGTTTTATTGTCAAATGCTATTTCTACATCTAATGAGATAATTGTATGATCCTTGTTTTTAATTGTTTATATGATGAATTATGTTTTTTGATTTCAATATGTTGAACCAACCCTGCATCCTATGAATAAACTGAACTTGATTATGGTGCACCATCCTTATGTTTTTGTTTGAGAGTTGTCAGAATTTTATTGAAATTTTTGCATCTATATTCATCAGGGATAATTTTCTGAAATTTTCTTTCTTTGATGTGTCTTTGTCTCATTTTGGTATCAGGGTGATTTTAGCCTCATAGAATGAACTTGGAAGGGTTTGTCTCTATTTCATAGAATAATTTGAGGAATATTGGTGTTCAAAGATCTTGTAGGACTCAAATGAGAAACTGTCTGATCTTGGATTTTTCTAAATTAGCAGACTTTTAGTGGTGTTTTGATTTCATTACTTGATATTGTTCTGTTGAAATCATGTCTGACCTCCTGATTCAGTATAGGTAGGTTGTATGTCTCTAGAAATTTGTCAATGTCTTCAATATTTTCTATATTATTGGATTACAAATTTTCAAAATAGTTTTAAATTATCTTCTGTATACCAGCTGTGTCCATTTTGATATTTTGTTTTTCATCACATATTTTAGTAATTTGTGTGTCCTTTTTTCACTCTTCATAGTGCAGCTAGGTGTTTATCAATTTTATAGTTTTTCAAAGAATAAATTTTTGTGTTTTGTCAATTTTTTCAAATGTTTCTTTTGTTTCAATTTTATTGATTTTAGCACTGATTTTAATTATTTTCTATCTTCTCCTCTTTTGGGTATTGATTTCTTCTTTTCCTAGAGTTTTCAGATGTAATGTTGTTATTTATTTGCTGACTTTTTATTCATTAATAAATAACTCAATGCAACAAATTTTCCCCTTAGTACTGCATTCACATTGTACCAGAAACTATGGTATGTTGCATCAGTGTTCTCATTTACCTCTAAGTATTTCATCCTTGGTTTCTTCTACTATATATTCATCATTCCATTGTGTATTAGTTTCCAATACTAATACTAAGAAATGATTTCTTTTATTTTATAATTGATTTCAGACTATTATGAAATGATAGAATGCAGGGTATTATCTCCATTTTTTGTATTTATTAAGAGTTGTTTTGTGGCATAAAATATGGTCTACCTTAGAAAATTGATCCGACCCGCGGGGCATCAACGCAGGATGGCAAACCTAAGAGAGAAGGAATGAAGGGACAAGAGACACAGGGAGTGACAGCAAGACAGGAATTCTGATCAAGCTGCAAATTTTTATTGTTCTCAAGGATAGTTATGCTGAGGGAATGAGGGGTATGATGAGACACAGGCTGGTTGGCTGTGTTTTTCTTTTGGGCTCCTGATAAGGTGCAAGTTCACGCCAGCGGGCCATAGGCAGAACTATCAGCCGGGAGTGGGGAGGGAGCGAGCTCTGGGAATCCGTCAGCCTTCAGCTGCAGGGTGTTTGTGCAGGGGAGGCAACCACAAAATGCTCCCTGGGCTGCTGCTTATCATAAAGGTCAGAACGTCCTCAGAATGAGAACTTCTTCTTGGTCCCTGACATTTCCCCCTTTCTTATATAAAATTATTGACCATATTCTGAGAGCCATATTTTAAAGGGGTGATAGAGGCTATGTGGCGAGGCAGGGGCATGGCTTGCCCCAACAGGTACAGAACTGGAGTGACAATCCCTCGGGAACTGCGACTGTCTTAGGTTGTCCGTGACAGAGCAACATCCTTACCCGTCCTTGGATAATGAGGCTCTAGCCCTCATTTCCTGCCTTGGGTTGGTATGAGCTCTCACGAATCTTAGCCGTCATTGGCTGTCCAGTTCAGCTCACAGGGGTGATGGTCTTTTAAGATCACCGTCGCGATCCATGATCTCCAGTTGATGGTAATGAACCTGAATATGTTTCGTGAGTATAGCCTCAATATGAGCTCTAAAAAAAGCCATGATCTTGTTGAATATCAAAGGACCTATAGATATGATAAGCAGCAAGCAAAGGAGGGGACCTTAGCAGGGTCCTCAAATCCTGCAAGGCTGTGGGAGAGCAGTGAACAGGCAGCTATTATCCAGAGAAGCAATGGTGTGCAGTCACAGGGTTTGCCATTCAGGGGATTTTTCACATAGATTGTCGGCTGCATCTGTAAGAGAGGAAGATTCATCCTCAGGGGGAAGGTTTCCATCCCTGGGTTGTGGTAAATCATTGACCTGTTTGGCCAGCCATTCTGGAAACCATCTTGGGGCTGCTTGTTCTTGATCTAAAATGCAAGCTGAGCCTCGTCCCCAAATGAGGACGGGATCTGGGCCTTTCCATTTATTTGTTAAAGGATCACGCCACATAACAGATGGGCGAGCAGAATTAGAAGAGGGATGCCAATGTCTATCTGCGGCCAAATGTCCTTCATTGTCTAAGGTAAGAAAGTTAAGAGCAAATAATGCATGATTAAGGTGATCCCTGGGAGTGGTAAATGCAAGGGAAGAGGCCTTAAGGCCGGTAAGCCAGGTTTTTAAGGTGAGGATTGCATGTTCCACAATGCCTTGACCTTGAGGGTTATATGGAATTCCAGTAGTATGAGAGATTTGAAGAGTGGCACAAAACTGTTTGAACTTGGTACTGGTATATGCAGGGCCATTATCTGTCTTAATATGTGCTGGCTTTCCCATTATGGAAAAGGCTGAGACAAGATGAGAAAGGACATCCTTGGTAGCTTCTCCGGAATGCAGTGATGCAAAAATAAAGCCCCTAAAGGTATCTATGGAAACATGTATGTTTTTGTTTTCCCAAATTCAGGAAAGTGAGTAACATCCATCTGCCAAATCTGATTGGGCAGTAATCCTCGAGGGTTAACACCCAGATGTTGAATAGGAAGGGAGACAACGCAAGCAGGACACACTTTTACAATTTCCCTTGCTTGTTGCCTGGTAATTTTACAAAGTAACCGAAGGCTCTGAGAATTTAAGTGGTGAAGGTTATGTAAATCTGTGGCCTCTTGGATAGATCCAATAAGAACTGGGAAAAGGGAGCAAGTGTCTACATCAGCCTGAGCATTACCCCGTGATAGGGGACCGGGAAGATCAGAATGTGCTCTAATGTGACCTAAGAAAAATGGATGTTTTCTAGCCTGAATTAGTTGTTGAAACTGGTTAAACAAAAAGGCTGCATTGGAGGAAGCCTTAATGGCGGATGAAATCTCCAGTAGGGGCACAGAATGGGCAATGTAAGCACTGTCTGTATAAATATTAACAGGTTTATCAAAAAATGTCATAAAGACTTGTGTTATAGCAAACAATTCTACAAGCTGTGCTGATGGATAAGCAGTGTCAAAGGTGGTGGGCTGATTATCAACAACAAAGGCTGCACGGCTGTTGCTGGAGCCATCTGCAAAAAGAGTAAGGGCTTGTGGAATAGGAGCCTTCCGAGTAACCCGAGGAAAAATAAATGGATGTAATTGAGCAAAATGCAAAAGGGGGTCATTGGGAAGGTGGTTATCAATTGTTCCCAAAAAGCCTGATAGGGCAATACCCCATTCATCCCTTGTCTGTAGTAAAAATTGGGTCTGATCCTTAGTGTATGGAATCAGAATACTATCAGGGTCTTTGCCAAAATGTTGTCAAGAAAGCAGGTGACCTTTAATAATGATAGAAGTTACCTGAGCAGGATAGAGAGCAATAACTTTAGAGGATGTGGCGGGCAAATGAACCCAAAGCAAGGGGCAACCTTCATTTTTAAAATATGGATCCCACTGCCAGAATAGTCCCATGGGTGTATGAGGGGTGTGTAATATAACCAAAACCAAAGGAAGGTTATAAGATATTTGTGTAACAAATTGTTGAGCAATGGCTTCTGTGACTTGAATTAATGCTTGCCGTGCCTCAGGAGTAAACTCTCGAGGAGAAGAGGGGTCAAAATCTCCCCTTAAAATATCATTAAGAGGCAAAAGCACATAGGTAGGTAGTTTTAAATATGGTCTTAGCCATTGGATATCCCCTAGTAATTTTTGGAAATCGTTAAGAGTGTGGAGGTGGTCCACATGCAATTGTATATTAGGGATTTGAATTTGATTAGTTTGAAGTTTGAGGCCCAAGTAGGTGTAGGGGTCCTGTGTCTGAACCTTGTCAGGGGCTATCTGAAGTCCCAAGGCAGTGAGGGCCTTATAGAGATCCAAATAACAATTGTTAAGATCATAGGTATTAGGTGCAACGATTAACAAATCATCCATATAATGTAATATATAAACTTGTGGCCACCGCTCTTTCACAGGGTCTACTGCTTGAGCAACATATTTTTGGCAAAGACTAGGGCTGTTAGCCATACCCTGGGGAAGGACCTTCCATTAAAATCTTTGCATAGGGCCCTGAAAATTGATGTGGGGGAGGCTGAAAGCAAAATAGGGTCTGTTCTCAGGATGTAAAGGAATAGTAAAAAAGCAATCTTTTAAGTCGATGACCATTTTATGATAGTCCCTAGGAATAGCTACCGGTGTAGGGATGCCTGGCTGTAGTGCCCCCATGGGGTGCATAACCTTATTGATAGTGTGCAAATCCTGTAAAAGGCGCCATTTGCCTGATTTCTTCTTAATAACAAAAATAGGAGTGTTCCAGGGTGAGGTTGAGGGTTCCACATGGCCGGCTGTCAACTGTTCCTGTACTAACATGGAGGCAGCCTCTAATTTTTCTTGGGTAAGGGGCCACTGATCCACCCACACAGGAGTTTGAGTTTCCCAAATAATTTTGTCTGCATGGGGTACAAGAGGGTCAGGGACCAACACTAAAAATCCAAATAACCAAGTCCAAATTTGTCTGGTTTTTGTATGGGCTGTACAGTCTCAACCTGTCCTTGTCCTAGCCTCCCAAGGCCTGTACCAGGGATAAAGCCCATACGGAGCATTTGATGAGTGACTAAAGAGTTGGGACTAGCAAGAATAACATTCATTTGGCTTAGAATGTCTCGTCCCCAAAGGTTGACAGGGAGATCAGGAACAACGAAGGGGGTAACAGTTCCTTTATTTCCTGTGTTATCTTTTGTGTCAGTCCAATTGAGCGCCCTGGAGCTAACTAAGGGGTTTTTTGATTGCTCTATTCCTTTAAGGTCAGTTAGTGATGAGGTGAGGGGCCATTCTGATGGCCAATATTTTTGAGAAATAACTGTGGCGTCCGCACCAGTATCTAGGATCCCTTGGAATTTCTTTCCTTCAATAAATAAGGTAAGAGTGGGTCTTTTGTGGGAGATAGGTTGGACCCAGTATACATCAGAGGAACCTAAAGAGGCCGTGTTTCGTGGTGAATTTTGGGCGGCAGGAGTATTTCCTGAATTGAGGGGAAGGAGTATTAATTGTGCAATTCTTGTTCCTGCAGGGATGGCCGCTATTCCCTTAATAGCTATGGCCAGTATTTTAATTTCTCCAGTGTAATCATTATCAATGATGCCAGGGAAGACCTGAATGCCTTGTAAGGTGGTAGAAGCTCTCCCAAGAATAAGAGCACACATATGAGGTGGAGGGGGACTACAACCCCAGTGGGTATAATTTGGGGTCCTTGCATAGAGTCTAATATTGTATCAGTGGAGGGACAGAGGTCCAATCCTGTGCTTCCTGGGGTAGCGCGTTGGAGGGAGGTGATTGTGGAGAAGGACAGGGGGACTGGATTGGGTTGGGAGTCTGAGAGGGAACAAACCTTATTGCCCCTGGGTTTGTTCTGGGGGCGGTCGGGGCCAGGGGCTGGCCCCGAGAGGAGTTTCCTGAGAAGTTAGAGGGAATAGGCTGTCCAAGGGCATTGATCTTGGATCTACACTCCTTGGCCCAGTGGCGACCTTTACCACATTTAGGGCAAAGGGTGAGCGGAGGTGGTTTAGCCCCTGTTTGAGGAGATATGGGTCCTTGACCCAGTCTCCCTGTTGAGCACTCTTGTGCAAAATGGCCAGGTTCTTTGCAAGTAAAGCAAGTACGTGGGCCAAGTTTGTGAAGGGCCTTGGTGAAGGCGGCGCCAATAGCGAGACCCATGGTATGGGCCGTTCATATCCCGGCACACAGCCTAATGAAGTCAGAAAGGTCTTTATCTTTATGGGACCGAAGAACATCTTGACATATTGGGTTGGCATTTTCAAAGGCAAGATATTTTACAATGGAGCTCTCGCTTTCACTTGGTCCAAGTAAGCGCTCCGCAGCTAGATTAAGCCGGGTAACAAAGTCACTGTAAGGCTCGTCAGGGCCCTGACGAATTTTTGCTAGGGAGGTGGTGGCCGAGCCATTTTGAGGGAGCCGTCTCCAAGCGTGCAAACCAGCAGTTTGAACCTGTGCTAGGAGCCCAGTAGGGAAGCACGCCTGTTTAGGGTTAGTATCAAATGGCGCATTACCCACTAGTTTAACATAGGTCCAGGATTTAGAGGAAGCCTTGGTTGAATTTTTTTGGGCATTTTCTCGACAGTATTCCTTAAAGTCTGCGTTCCACAACAGGAAGTCACCTGCACTGAGGGTGGCTCGGGCCAAAAATTTCCAATCATTAGGGGTGAGCCATTGTGTACTATGGTTCTCTAGCAAGGCCAGTGTATAAGGTGCAGTGGGACCATACTGAGCACAAGCCTTTTTAAGTCTTTCAAGAAAATGGAGGCTCAGCCTTTTATAAGAACCAAGGGCTCCACTCTGTCCAGAGGTGGGCTCCTCCTCATCCCCTGATTCCTGGTCCTCCTCTTGTTCTCCCTCTGGTTCTACCTCTTGTTCCTCCCCTGATTCCTTTTCCTGACCTCCTTCTAGACCCTCTGCTTTAGTCTGTGCGAGCTGATCTGCTTGACTGCAAGTAACTGGAAAGGCAAGAACAGGCTGACCACGCGGCTTCACCTTACGAGTATTAAGGGGTTTGGGGCCAGTTTGTGTTAACTCCGTGCCCAAGGCCAGTGAGCAAAGTTCGGCATCAAGGACTTTTAGTTCTTTTAAAAGTTGGATTTGTTTCCACCTATGTTGGAGAGACTCGCGTAAAGGGGTTAGATTAGGCAAGGGAAGCGGGGGAAAAATATCTGGGGGGGGCAGTAGGTCCCTGAAGGGCCGGTGCACGAAAGGCAGGGGGTGTATCAGAGGGAAGTGGATTTTTAAGAGGTGGAAGGTCTGGAGAATGGTATTGAGCTGCTGCCTCCTCCAGGGTAGCCTCCTCCTCTGGGGTCACCTCATCATGGGGATTTAAAACCGGATAAATCTTAGGGGGATTTTTAGGGAACTCTTTTGGTAAGGTGGGGTCTGGGAGGGTCCTGGGGTCCTGAGAAGGCTGAGTAGGGGGCATTTGAATACTAACCGAAGGGCATGCTGAGGGGGGGCGAGAGATGGATTGCATTGCCTGCTCCCCAATTTTTACAAGTTTTAAAGTACCACTGTCAAAGGGTGAACTTTTAAGAATCTCATTAATTAAATTCCAATAAGAAAAGGCAGTGACAGGCACATTTTGAGGACCAAAAGTCTCATAATAATCTTTGAGGCAGTCTCCTACTCTGAGCCACCTTTTACCATCAATTGACCCCTCAAGGGGAAACCAAGGACACAAATCCTCTATGTATGAAAAGAATAATTTTAAGTCCTTTTTCTTAACACGTGCTCCCTGAGTCTTGAGGGACTCCTTGAGACCCAACAGAAACAAATCATGTGATGAAACTGCTTGTCCCATGGTGTGTCACTCACCTTGCGCCAGCCTCACTCTCTTCCTGGATCTGACTCCCGGTCGTGTTTACCGAGGCGATCCGAATCCCGCTTGGCCAAGGCTTCCCCGGAGGGCGGCGTTCGCTTCTCAGACAAAGGCTTGAGTCAACCACGTTGGGTCCCAACTGTCCCGACCCGTGGGACATCAACACAGGATGGCAAACCTAAGAGAGAAGGAATGAAGGGACAAGAGACACAGGGAGTGACAGCAAGACACAGGAATTCTGATCAAGCTGCAAATTTTTATTGTTCTCAAGGATATTTATGCTGAGGGAATGAGGGGTATGATGAGACACAGGCTGGTTGGCTGTGTTTTTCTTTTGGGCTCCTGATAAGGTGCAAGTTCACACCGGCGGGCCATAGGCAGAACTATCAGCCGGGAGTGGGGAGGGGGCGCACTCTGGGAATCCGTCAGCCTTCAGCTGCAGGGTGTTTGTGCAGGGGAGGCAACCGCAAAATGCTCCCTGGGCTGCTGCTTATCATAAATGTCAGAACATCCTCAGAATGAGAACTTCTTCTTGGTCCCTGACAGAAAATGATCAATGTGCTGCTAAGAAAAAAACTATATTCACTCATTGATGAATGATATATTATATTAACGGTTAAATCTAAATTACTGAGTGTGTTATTTAGTTCTATGATTTCTTTAATTAGTTATTGTTTAGAAGATCTGTCAAGTAGTGAAAGAAATGTGTTAACATCACCCAGTATTACTGTGTTGTAGTCTACTTGATTCTTGAAATTGAGAAGGGTTTTTGATTGCTTGTTTGTTTGTTGTTGTACATAGATGCTCTATCATTTGGAGCATAAATATTTACAATTTTTATTTCTTTGTGCTCTATAATTCCCACAGTAGAATGAAATGAACTTCTTTATCCCTTCTGATTAACATGGGCTTGGAGTGCACTTTATCTGATATAAGGATGAAAACCCCTGCTTGTTTATGCAATCCATATGAGTGATAATTTCTTTTTCTTATCTTTTTACCTTCAGTCTGTGGATGACTTTGCCTATGACGTGAGTCTCTTGGAGACAGCATATTGTTGGGTCTTGTTTTTTAATCCAATCTGGCCATGTTTTTGTTTGAAGATTTTAGGTCATTAATATTCAAGGTTATTACTGAGATGTTACTTTTTCCCAGTCATTTTGGCTTATTTCTGCCTTTTACTTTGATTTAGTTTTTCTTTTGACTATTCATTTAGTGTAGTTTTACCCTTTTCTAGTTTTCACTTTTTTTCTCCTTCATCCTCATAGAATATTTTGTTGACTATGTTCTGTACTGCAGTAATCCTAATTGTGATTTTTTAAAACTTCTGTTTATCTTGTAAGATTTTTATCTTATCTTCAAATCTGAAAGCTAATTTTGATGGATATGAAATTCTTGGTTGGTGTCCATTTTCTTTCAGAGTTTGAAATGTGTTGTTCTATGACCTCCTAGCTTTGAGGGTCTGGATGGGGAAATCAGTTGAAATCTGAATTGGTTTTCCCTTATACATAACTTGCTTTTTTTTCCCTCACAGACTTTAAGATCTTATCCTTATTCTGTATTTTAGTCATTTTAATATAATGTGTCTTGGTGTGGATCTTCTGTAGTTTTGTACAATTGGGGTCCTGTAAGCCTCTATATTTGATTTCCATTTTATTCTTTAGGTTTGGGAACTTTTCTGATATTATGTCATTGAAAACATTGTACATTTCTTTTGCTTGTATCTCTGCTCCTTCTTTTATGAGAAAATTCTTAATTTTTTCAAGTTATTCCATAATTTCTGGAGGTTCTGTTCATGAATTGTTACCATTGCTGCATGGACAACATTATTTTTAATATTAAATAGTTTGGGTTTTCAAGATGGTGGACTAGAGGGCGGCTGCATTTCATATTGCTCCAGGATGCAGGATTCAAAAGAGGAGATAGTGAGAGAAATGGAACCAACTCAAAGCCGCCGGGTGAGTCTCTCCTTTTGGGGAGGCGTCCCGGATGGGGTGGTAGCCCCAGAATGCAGGGAACTTTGTGAAGTAGAGTTGCTCAGTGAGACGTCCCTCCCCCCACTGGAGCGGTGAATACGGACAACTGGGATCATCGTAGAGGTGGTTCCTCAGCACAGCACTTGGACTCAGAGCAACCACTGGGGCTCTGGGCAGCTGCCTGACGAGGAGCTGCATGGTGAGCTGTTTGAACTCAGAGTGACCACTCCTGAACACCGGGGGTTGCCCAGAGGAAGAGGAGAAGTGCTGGGGATCACTTGGTCTAGAAGTGACTGCATCAGAGTTACAGGCGGTTGCCAGAGGAGGAGCTGCGTGGTGAGCTGTTTGGACTCAGAATGACCACTTCTGAACACCAGGGGGTTGCCCAGAGGAAGAGGAGAAGCATGGCGGGTCACTTGGCCTAGGAGTGACTGCATCAGAGCCACAGGCAGTTGCCAGAGGAGAAGGCAAGTTGTGAGTTGTTTGGACTCAAAGCGACCACTCCTGAACACCAGTGGCCTGCCCAGAGGAGGAGCACATTGGGTTGCTTGGTCTCTGAGCCACCGCTCCTGAAAACCCTGGGGGCTACCCGAGGATGAGGAGGAACAGGGCGGGTCACTTGGACTCGGAATGACTGCCTAGGGCTACGGGAGGTTGGCAGGAGGAGATGCAAAGTGAGTTGCTTGGACTTCTAGTGACTGTGTCAGAACACAATATGGTTGTCCAGAGGAAGAGGTATGTGGCGGGTCTCTGGGTCTTGGAGCTATTGTACGGGGCTCCAGGTGGTGGCTCAGAGGAGGAGCCGCATAGCCAGGCAATAAGATGCAGAGCAGAGTCCCAGGACCCAGGCGGTTTCTTGGTGGAAGAGCTGCACAGAGACATGCCTAGGGGCCGAGCAAAGTTTCCAGGACTGCGGGCAGATCCTCTGAGAAGAGGCAGCCTAAGGAGACTCGTGTGTGAAGGGTGAGGCTCCCAAGCCCAGGAGGTAGTTCTGGGACCCTGGGAACATTGCAGAGGAAGACAGCCCAGCCCAGGCAGTAGGTGTACATTGAGGGGAACCTCCAGAGGGGAACTGACCAGCGAGATCTCTGCAGCAGGTGAGTCTTCCCCGCCAGTTGAGGTTTTCCCACAAGGTCCGTAAAACCAGAGACACAGACACAAACAGGCCTTGCCTCAGCTTGCAGCCTAGTTTCCCTTTGATGACCATTGGTCAACAAGTGGAGGCACCTCTGCCCACTATCAGGGAATATAGCCCACCTGAGGGTCACCAACCCTAGAGAGGCAGCTTCCTTGTAGAGCACCACATTATCAACTTCCTCCAAGACTGCAGGCAACTGAAGGATGAGAGGGAATATACTAGCAATCTTCAAGGACATTATATGTCAATAGAGGAAATCTGCAATATCTTAATGACCTACTCTTTCCTGAACAATATGAGAAAACAAGGGAAGAAAATGCCCCAAACAAATCTAGATGTTACATCAATAAAATACAATGACAGCATGACAGAAGAAATGACAGAAAGGGAGTTCGGAATGCACATAATTAAAATGATCATGAAAGAAAACAATGAGGTGAAAGAGCAAATGCAGGCATTGAATGATGAGATGAAAGAGCAAATGCAGGCATTGAATGATAGCACCACTCAACAGTTAAAAGAGCAAATACAGGAAGCAAAAGATCATTTCAATAAAGAGTTAGTGATATTAAAAAAAAACAGAAATCCTTGAAATGAAGGAAACAATGAACCAAATTAAGAACTCCATAGAAAGCATAACCAATAGGATAGAACACCTGGAAGACAGAACCTCAGATATTGAAGACAAAATATTTAACCTTGAAAACAAAGTGGAACAAACAGAGAAGATGGTAAGAAATCATGAACAGAATCTCCAAGAACTATGGGATAGCATGAAGAGGACAAATTTGAGAATTATGGGATTGAGGAAGGCTGAGAGAAACAAACCAAAGGAATGAACAATCTATTCAATGAAATAATATCAGAAAATTTCCCAAATCTGAAGAATGAAATGGAAAATCAAGTTCAAGAGGCTTATAGGGGGGTGATCCAAGATGGCGGCCTAGAGGGAGACTGCACCCCCGGTTGCTCCAGAACCCAGGAGTTAAGAAGGGGAGGCATTGAGAGGCTCGGACTGAAGTGGAGCCACGGGTGAGTCTGCCCACTGGGTAAAGCTCGGCCCGGGTGGCAGGCCCAGATAGAGGTGGCTTATCGGAGCCGGGCAGGGCAGCTAGAGTCATCCACAGGCAGTCCTGCGCACTCCGGCGGTGGGCCCCGCCCACACAGCCAGCTTCTCCAGGTTCTCGGAACGGAACTGGCCCGCTAGTGAGAGCCTGTCTGAACAGAGCACGCTCCGAGTCCCGGAGCCCCTGCAGTGCAGTGTACTCCTGCAAAGAACCAGCGGAGAGCCTCGATCTGCAGTCAGCCTCAGGGATAAGGGCAGGGCAGCCGGAGACCTCTTCGGGCGGCTCTGCCCACTCCGGCTGTGGGCTCTCTTCACGGGGCGATCCAAGATGGCGGCCTAGAGGGAGACTGCACCTCCGGTCACTCCACAACCCAGGAGTTAAGAAGGGGAGGCATTGAGAGACTCGGACTGAAGTGGAGCCACGGGTGAGTCTGCCCACTGGGTAAAGCTCGGCCCGGGTGGCAGGCCCAGATAGAGGTGGCTTATCGGAGCCGGGCAGGGCAGCTAGAGTCATCCACAGGCAGTCCTGCGCACTCCGGCGGTGGGCCCCGCCCACACAGCCAGCTTCTCCAGGTTCTCGGAACGGAACTGGCCCGCTAGTGAGAGCCTGTCTGAACAGAGCACGCTCCGAGTCCCGGAGCCCCTGCAGTGCAGTGTACTCCTGCAAAGAACCAGCGGAGAGCCTCGATCTGCAGTCAGCCTCAGGGATAAGGGCAGGGCAGCCGGAGACCTCTTCGGGCGGCTCTGCCCACTCCGGCTGTGGGCTCTCTTCATGGGGCGATCCAAGATGGCGGCCTAGAGGGAGACTGCACCTCCGGTCACTCCACAACCCAGGAGTTAAGAAGGGGAGGCATTGAGAGACTCGGACTGAAGTGGAGCCACGGGTGAGTCTGCCCACTGGGTAAAGCTCGGCCCGGGTGGCAGGCCCAGATAGAGGTGGCTTATCGGAGCCGGGCAGGGCAGCTAGAGTCATCCACAGGCAGTCCTGCGCACTCCGGCGGTGGGCCCCGCCCACACAGCCAGCTTCTCCAGGTTCTCGGAACGGAACTGGCCCGCTAGTGAGAGCCTGTCTGAACAGAGCACGCTCCGAGTCCCGGAGCCCCTGCAGTGCAGTGTACTCCTGCAAAGAACCAGCGGAGAGCCTCGATCTGCAGTCAGCCTCAGGGATAAGTGCAGGGCAGCAGGAGACCTCTTCAGGCGGCACTGCCCACTCCGGCTGCGGGCTCTCTTCACGGGGCGATCCAAGATGGCGGCCTAGAGGGAGACTGCACCCCCGGTCGCTCCAGAACCCAGGAGTTAAGAAGGGGAGGCATTGAGAGACTCGGACTGAAGTGGAGCCACGGGTGAGTCTGCCCACTGGGTAAAGCTCGGCCCGGGTGGCAGGCCCAGATAGAGGTGGCTTATCGGAGCCGGGCAGGGCAGCTAGAGTCATCCACAGGCAGTCCTGTGCACTCCGGCGGTGGGCCCCGCCCACACAGCCAGCTTCTCCAGGTTCTCGGAACGGAACTGGCCCGCTAGTGAGAGCCTGTCTGAACAGAGCACGCTCCGAGTCCCGGAGCCCCTGCAGTGCAGTGTACTCCTGCAAAGAACCAGCAGAGAGCCTCGATCTGCAATCAGCCTCAGGGATAAGGACAGGGCAGCCGGAGACCTCTTCAGGCGGCTCTGCCCACTCCGGCTGCGGGCTCTCTTCACGGGGTGATCCAAGATGGCGGCCTAGAGGGCGACTGCACCCCCGGTCGCTCCAGAACCCAGGAGTTAAGAAGGGGAGGCATTGAGAGACTCGGTCTGAAGTGGAGCCACGGGTGAGTCTGCCCACTGGGTAAAGCCCAGCCCGGGTGGCAGGCCCAGATAGAGGTGGCTTAGCAGAGCCGGGCAGGGCAGCTTGAGTCTTCCCAAGGTAGTCTTCCACACTCCGGCAGTGGGCTCTTCCCACACGGCCAGCTGCACGGTGCAGGCCCACAGTGAGAGCATTTCCGCACAGAGCCAGTTCCAAAACGTGGAACCAGTAGGGGGCTAGGGGCAGTATTCTTCGAATGAGCTGCTTTATCAGATTCCTCCAAAACATCAGGCTACTGAAGGCTGGGAGGTGATACACTGGAAATCTACTGGGACACTATAAGCCAATAGTGGAAATCTGCAATATCTCAGGGTCCCACTGACAACTGACCATTATGAGAAAACAAGGGAAGAAAATGTCCCAAACAAACCTAGATACTACATCAATAAAACCCAATGACAGCAGAGCAGAAGAAATGTCAGAAAGGGAGTTCAGAATGTACGTAATTAAAACGATCAGGGAAGCTAATGAGGAGATGAAAGAGCAAATGCAGGCATTGAAGGAGGAGATGAAAGAGCAAATGCAGGCATTAAATGATCGCACCAATCAACAGTTAAAAGACCAAATACGGGAAGCAAGAGATCATTTCAATAAAGAGTTAGAGATACTGAAAAAAAACCAAACTGAAATCCTTGAAATGAAGGAAACAATAAACCAAGTTAAAAACTCCATAGAAAGCATAACCAATAGGATAGAACACCTGGAAGACAGAACCTCAGACATTGAAGACAAAATATTTAACCTTGAAAACAAAGTGGAACAAACAGAGAAGATGGTAAGAAATCATGAACAGAATCTCCAAGAACTATGGGATATCATGAAAAGGCCAAATTTGAGAATTATTGGGATTGAGGAAGGCTTAGAGAAACAAACCAAAGGAATGAACAATCTATTCAATGAAATAATAACAGAAAATTTCCCAAATCTGAAGAACGAAATGGAAAACCAAGTACAAGAGGCTTATAGAACTCCAAACATACAAAATTACAACAGACCCACACCAAGGCACATTATTATGAAAATACCTAACATACAAAATAAAGACAGAATTTTAAAGGCCGCAAGAGAAAAGAATCAAATTACATTCAGAGGGAAACCAATAAGAATATCAGCAGATTTTTCAATCCAGACCCTAAAAGCTAGAAGGGCCTGGAACAACATATACCAAGCCCTGAAAGAAAATGGATGCCAACCAAGAATCTTATACCCAGCAAAACTTACCTTCAAATTTGACGATGAAATAAGATCCTTCCATGATAAACAAAAGCTAAAGGAATTTACAAAAAGAAAGCCAGCATTACAGAACATTCTCAGCAAAATATTCCATGAGGAAGAGATGAAAAACAACGATGCAAATCAGCAACAGGAGGCGCTAGCCTAAAGGAATAGCCAAATAAAGGAGAAACCAAATCATGTCAAAAACAAATATGAGTCAATTGACTGGGAATACAAATCATATCACAATAATAACCCTGAATGTTAATGGCCTGAATTCATCAATCAAAAGACACAGACTGGCAGATTGGATTAAAAAGAAAAATCCAACAATATGCTGCCTGCAAGAGACACATCTCATAGAAAGAGACACCCATAGACTAAAGGTGAAAGGATGGGGAAAAACATACCATGCACACGGACACAGCAAAAAAGCTGGAGTATCCATCCTCATCTCAGATAATGTGGACTTCAAACCAAAACTAGTCAGAAGGGATAAAGAAGGACATTACATGCTGCTTAAGGGAAGCATAAATCAGCAAGACATAACAATCATAAATATCTATGCCCCGAAAATTGGCTCATCCACGTACGTCAAACAAATCCTTCTCAATTCCAGAAATCAAATAGACCACAACACAATAATACTAGGCGATTTTAACACACCTCTCTCACCACTGGATAGATCGTCCAAACAAAAATTGAATAAAGAAACTATAGATCTCAACAACACAATCAGCAATTTAGACTTAACGGACATATATAGAATATACCATCCAACAAAGAATGAATACACTTTCTTCTCAGCAGCACATGGATCCTTCTCTAAAATAGACCATATTTTATGCCACAAAGCTACTGTTAGTAAATACAAGAAGATAGAGATACTACCTTGTACTCTATCAGATCATAATGGATTGAAATTAGAAATAAATGACAGAATAAAAACAGAAACTTCTCAAATACCTGGAGACTAAATAATACACTATTATATGATGAATGGATAACAGAAGACATCAGGAGGGAAATAAAAAATTCTTAGAAGTAAGCGAGAACAAAGACACATCATATCAAAATCTCTGGGACACTATGAAAGCAGTACTTAGAGGAAGATTTATTTCATGGGGTGCATTCAAAAAAAGAAGTAGAAATCAACAAATAAACGAGTTAACACTACAGCTCAAAGCACTAGAAAAAGAAGAGCAGACCAATACCAAAAGTAGTAGAAGACAGGAAATAGTTAAAATCAGAGCCGAAATCAACGAAATCGAAACAAAAGAAACAATCGGAAAAATTAATAAAATAAATAGTTGGTTCTTTGAAAAAATAAATAAAATTGATAAACCCTTAGCCACACTAACAAAGAGAAAGAGGGAGAAAACTCAAATTACTAAAATTAGGAATGAACAAGGAAACATCACAACAGACACGACTGAAATAAAAAACATAATTAGAAGCTATTTTGAAAATCTATACTCCAACAAAACAGAAAACCTTGAAGACATCAACAAATTTCTAGAGACATATGAACTACCTAAACTGAACGAGGAGGACATACACAACTTAAATAAACCAATTTCAAGCAATGAAATAGAAGAGGTCATCAAAAGCCTACCAACAAAGAAAAGTCCAGGACCAGATGGGTTCTCAGCCGAGTTCTATAAAACCTTTAAAAAAGAGCTCATTCCAATACTCCTCAAACTATTCCATGAAATAGAAGAGGAGGGAACCCTACCAAACTCGTTCTATGAAGCCAATATCACCCTGATACCTAAACCAGACAGAGACACATCAAGGAAAGAAAATTTCAGACCAATATCCTTAATGAACATCGATGCAAAAATTCTCAACAAAATTTTAGCAAATCGCATACAAATATATATTAAAAAGATAGTGCACCACGATCAAGTGGGTTTTATCCCAGGGATGCAAGGTTGGTTCAACATTTGGAAATCAATAAATGTCATTCACCATATCAACAGACTTAAATTCAAGAATCACATGATTATTTCAATAGATGCAGAAAAAGCATTTGATAAAATACAGCATCCCTTCATGCTCAAAACACTAGAAAAAATTGGGGTAATGGGAACATTCCTAAACATTATAAAGGCCATCTACGCTAAGCCCATGGCTAATATCATTCTAAATGGTGAAAAACTGAAAGCGTTCCCCCTAAAAACTGGAACAAGGCAGGGATGCCCTCTTTCACCGCTCCTATTCAACATCGTCCTTGAGACTCTAGCCAGAGCAATCAGACAAACCAAAGAAATTAAAGGGATACGAATAGGAAAAGAAGAACTCAAACTATCCCTGTTCGCTGATGACATGATTATATATTTAGAGGAACCTGGAAATTCCACCAGAAAACTTTTAGAACTCATAAGTGAATTCAGTAAAGTAGCAGGTTACAAGATCAATGCTCATAAATCCAATGCATTTTTATACATAAGTGATGAATCTTCAGAAAGAGAAATTAGGAAAACTACTCCATTCACAATAGCATCGAAAAAAATAAAATACTTGGGAATCAATCTCACAAAAGAGGTGAAAGACCTCTACAATGAGAACTACAGAACACTAAAGAAAGAAATTCAAGAAAACCTTAGAAGATGGAAAGATCTCCCATGTTCCTGGATAGGCAGAATTAATATCGTCAAAATGGCTATACTACCTAAAGTTCTATACAGATTCAATGCAATTCCAATTAAAATCCCAATGATGTACCTCGCAGAAATAGAGCAAGCAATTATGAAATTCATCTGGAAGAATAAAAAACCTAGAATAGCTAAAGCAATCCTCAGTAGCAAGAGTGAAGCAGGGGGTATTGCAATACCAGATCTTCAACTCTACTACAAAGCAATAGTAACAAAAACGGCATGGTATTGGTACCAAAATAGACAGGTAGATCAATGGTACAGAATAGAGGACATGGACACAAACCCAAATAAATACAATTTTCTCATACTAGACAAAGGTTCCAACAATATGCAATGGAGAAAAGATAGCCTCTTCAACAAATGGTGCTGGGAAAACTGGAAAACTATTTGCAATAGAATGAAACTAAACCCCTATCTCTCACCCTACACAAAACTCAACTCAAAATGGATCAAGGACCTCGGAATCAGACCAGAGACCCTGCATCTTATAGAAGAAAAAGTAGGTCCAAATCTTCAACTTGTTGGCTCAGGATCAGATTTCCTTAACAGGACTCCCATAGCACAAGAAATAAAAGCAAGAATAAACAACTGGGATAGATTCAAACTAAAAAGCTTTCTCTCAGCAAAGGAAACTATCAGAAATGTGAAGAGAGAGCCTACAGAGTGGGAGAATATCTTTGCCAACCATACCTCAGATAGAGCGCTAATTTCCAGAATCTATAAAGAACTCAAAAAACTCTACACGAAGAATACAAATAATCCAATCAACAAATGGGCTAAGGAAATGAACAGACACTTCACAGAAGAAGATGTACAAGTAATCACCAGATATATGAAAAAATGTTCAACATCCCTAGTAATAAGGGAAATGCAAATCAAAACCACCCTAAGATTTCATCTCACCCCAATTAGAATGGCGATTATCAAGAATACAAGCAACAATAGGTGTTGGCGAGGATGTGGTGAAAAAGGAACACTCATACATTGCTGGTGGGGTTGCAAATTAGTGCAACCACTCTGGAAAGCAGTGTGGAGATTCCTCAGAAAGCTTGGAATGGAAACACCATTTGACCCAGCTATCCCACTCCTTGGCCTATACCCAAAGGACTTAAAATCAGCATACTACAGAGATACAGCCACATCAATGTTCATTGCTGCTCAATTCACCATAGCCAGATTGTTGAACCAACCTAGATGCCCTTCAGTTGATGAATGGATAAAGAAACTGTGGCATATTTATACAATGGAATATTACTCCGCAATGAAGAATGATAAAATTATGGCATTTGTAGGCAAATGGTCGAAATTGGAGAATATCATGCTAAGTGAGATAAGCCAATCTCAAAAAACTAAAGGACAAATGATCTCGCTGATAAGCGGATGAGGACATATAATGGGGGGTGGGAGGGGCTAGCATTAGGTTTAGGGTTAGGTTTAGAGTTAGGCTAAGGAGAGCAGTAAGAATGAAGGAAAGAAGGACTGTGTAGAGGGAAAAGAGGGGTGGGAGGGGTGGGAGGGGTGGGAGGGGTGGGGGGGAGGGGAAAAATATAATAAACATCATTACCCTATGTAAACGTAAAAAAAATAAATAAATTAAAAAAAAAAAAAAGAGGCTTATAGGACTCCAAATACACAAAATTACAACAGACCCAAGGCACATTATAATGAAAATAACTAACATACAAAATAAAGACAAAATTTTAAAGGCTGTGAGAGAAAAGAACCAAATTACATTCAGGGGGAAACCAATACGGATATCAGCAGGTTTTTCAATCCACACCCTAAAAGGTAGAAAGGCCTGGAAAAACATTTTTCAAACTCTGAAAGAAAAGGATGCCAACCAAGAATCTTATACCCAGCAAAACTTGCCTTCAAATTTGACGATGATATAAAATCCTTCCATGATAAACAAAAGCTAAAAGAATTTACAAAAAGAATGCCAGCATTACAGAACATTCTCAGCAATATATTCCATGAGGAAGAGATGAAAACAAAGAAGCAAATCAGCAAAGGGAGGAATTATCCGGAAGGAACTGTCAAATAAAGGAGGAACCAAGTTGTGTCAAAATATAAATAAATAAATAAATAAAATTTAAAAAACGAACCACATGCCCGGGAATACAAATCATATCTCAATAATAACCCTGAATGTTAATGGCCTGAATTCATCAATCAAAAGACATAGATTGGCAGAGTTGATTAAAAAGAATGATCCAACAGTATGTTGCCTGCAAGAGACTCACCCCATAGAAAGAGATACCCATAGACTAAAGGTGAGAGGATGGGGAAAAACATACCATGCACATGGACTCAGCAAAAAAGCTGGAGCATTCATCCTCATTTTAAATAGTGTGGACTTCAAGCCAAAACTAGTCAGAAGGGATAAAGAAGGACATTTTATACTGCTTAAGGGAAGCATAAATCAGCAAGATATAACAATCATAAATATCTATGCCCCAAAGAGTGGCTCATCCATGTATGTCAAACAAATCCTTCTCAATTTTAGAAACCAGGTAGACCATAACACAATAAAACTAGGTGATTTTAGCACGCCTCTCTCACCACTGGACTGATCTTCAGAACAAAAATTGAACAAAGTAACCATAGATCTCAATAACAAAATTAATAATTTAGACTTAACAGACATTTATAGAATATACCATCCAACCAAGAGTGAAAACACTTTCTTGTCAGCAGCACATGGATCCTTCTCTAAAATAGACCATATATTATGCCACAAAGCTAATGTTAGCAAATACAAGAAGATAGAGACACAACCTTGTATTCTATCAGATCATAATGGATTGAAGTTAGAAGTAAATGAAAGAGTAAAAAACAGAAACTACTCCAACACCTGGACATTAAACAACATGCTATTATATGATGAATGGATAACAGAAGATATTAGGAAGGAAATTAAAAAAATTCTTAGAGGTAAATGAGAACAAAGAAACATCATATCAAAATCTCTGGGACACTATGAAAGCAGTACATAGAGGAAAATTTATTTCATGGAGTGCATTTAATAAAAGAAGTAAAACTAAACAAATAAACGACCTAACACTACAGCTCAAAGCCCAAGAAAAAGAAGAACAGACCAACACCAAAAGTAGAAGAAACCAGGAAATAGTTAAACTAAGAGCTGAAATCAACAAAATTGAAACAAAAGAAACAATACAAAAAATTGACAAAATAAAAGGTTGGTTCTTCAAAAAAATAAACAAAATTGATAAACCTTTAGCCACACTAGCAAAGAGAAGATGAGAGAAAACCCAAATCACTAAAATTCGGAATGATCAAGGAAATATCACAACAGACACGACTGAAATAAAAAACATAATTAGAAGCTAGTTTGAAAATCTATACTCCAACAAAATAGAAAATTTCGAAGACATCAACAGGTTTCAAGAGACATATGAATTGCCTAAACTGAACAAGGAAGACATACACAATTTAAACAGACCAATTTCAAGTAATGAAATAGAAGAGGTCATCAAAAGCCTTCCAACAAAGAGAAGCCCAGGACCAGATGGGTTTTCAGCTGAGTTCTACAAAACCTTTAAAGAAGAGCTCATTCCAATACTTCTCAAAGCATTCCATAAAATAGAAGAGGAGGGAGCACTCCCAAACTCCTTCTATGAAGCCAGTATCACCCTGATACCTAAACCAGACAGAGACACATCAAGGAAAGAAAATTTCAGACCAATATCCTTAATGAACACCAACGCAAAAATTCTCAACAAAATTTTAGCAAATTGCATACAAAAACATATTAAAAAGATAGTGCACCATGATCAAGTGGGTTTCATCCCAGGGATGCAAGGTTGGTTCAACATCAGGAAATCAATAAATGTAATTCACCATATCAATAGACTTAAAGTCAAGAATCACATGATTATTTCAATAGATGCAGAAAAAGCATTTGATAAAATATAGCACCCCTTCATGCTCAAAACACTAGAAAAAATAGGGAGAGTGGGAACATTCCTTAACATTGTAAAGGCCATCCATGCTAAGCCCACGGCTAATATCATTATAAATGGTGAAAAACTGAAAGCATTCCCCCTAAAAACTGGAACAAGGCAGGGATGCCCTCTTTCACCACTTCTTTTCAATATCGTCCTTGAAACTCTAGACAGAGCAATTAGATCAAAGAAATTAAAGGGATATGAATTGGAAAAGAAGAACTCAAACTATCCCAATTTGCTGATGATATGATTATATACTTAGAGGAACCAGGAAATTCCACCAGAAAACTCTTAGAACTCATAAGTGAATTTAGTAAAGTAGCGGGATATAAGGTCAATGCACATAAATCTAAGGCATTTTTCTACATAAGTGATGAATCTTCAGAAAAAGAATTTAGGAAAACTCCCCCATTCACAATAGCATCGAATAAAATAAAATACTTGGGAATCAATCTCACAAAAGAGGTGAAAGACCTCTACAATGACAACCACAGAACACTAAAGAAAGAAATTTAAGAAAACCTCAGAAGATGGAAAGATCTCCCATTTTCCTGGATAGGCAGAATTAATATTGTCAAAATGGCCATACTACCAAAAGTGCTATACAGATTCAATGCAAGTACAATTAATATCCCAATGATGTACCTTACAGAAATAGAACAAGCAATTATGGAATTCATCTGGAAGAATAAAAATCCCAGAATAGCTAAAGTAATCCTTGGCAGAAAGAGTGAAGCAGGGGGTATCGCAATACCAGATCTTCAACTCTACTACAAAGCAATAGTAACAAAAATGGCATGGTATTGGTACCAAAATAGAAAGGTGGGTCAATGGTACAGAATAGAGAACACAGACACAAACCCAAACAAATACTATTTTCTCATACTAGACAAAGGGGCCAAAAATATGCAGTGGAGAAAAGATAGCCTCTTCAACAAATGGTGCTGGGAGAATTGGAAATCCTTATGCAACAGAATGAAACTAAACCCATATCTCTCACCATGCATGAAACTAAACTCAAAATGGATTAAGGACCTCAGAATCATACCAGAGACCTTGCATCTTACAGAAGAAAAAGTAGGTCCAGAGCTTCAACATGTGGGCTTAGGACCAGACTTCCTCAACAGGACTCCCATAGCACAAGAAACAAAAGCAAGAATCAATAACTGGGATAGATTCAAACTAAAAAGCTTTCTCTCAGCAAAGGAAACTATCATCAATGTGAAGAAAGAGCCTACGGAGTGGGAGAAAATCTTTGCCAATCATACTTCAGATAGAGCACTAATCTCAGGAATCTATAAAGAACTCAAAAAACTCTACACCAAGAATGCAAATAATCCAATCAACAAATGGACTAAGGAAATTAATAGACACGTCACAGAAGGAGATCTACAAGCAATCAACAAACATATGGGAAAATGTTCAACATCGTTAGTAATAAGAGAAATGCAAATCAAAACCACCCTAAGATTCCATCTCACCCCAATTAGAATGGCTATTATCAACAATACAAGCAACAATAGGTGTTGGCGAGGATGTGGGGAGAAAAGTACACTCATACATTGCTGGTGGGGCTGCAAATTAGTGCAACCACTCTGGAAAGCAGTGTGGAGACTCGTTAGAAAACTCGGAATGTAACCACCATTTGACCCAGCTATCCCACTCCTTGGCCTATACCCAAAGGACTTAAAATCAGCATATTACAGAGATACAGCCACATCAATGTTCATAGCTGCTCAGTTCACAATAGCCAGATTGTGGAACCAACCTAGATGTCCTTCAATTGATGAATGGATAAAGAAAATGTGGTATATATATATACAATGGAATATTACTCAGCCATAAAGAATGATAAAATTATGGCATTTGCAGGCAAATGGATGAAATTGGAGAATATCATGCTAAGTGAGATAAACCAATCTCAAAAAACCAAAGGATGAATGATCTCGCTAATAAATGGATGATGACACATAATGGGGGGTGGGAGGGGTTAGTGTTAGGTTTAGATTTAGGCTTAGGGAGGGGGGCAAGAATGGAGGAAGGAAGGACTGTATAGAGGGAAAAGAGTGGTGGGAGGGGTGGGGGGAAGGGGAAAATAACAGAATGAATCAAACAGCATTACCCTATGTAAATTTATGATTACATAAATGGTATTGTACAAACAGAGAAACAGCTTGTATCCCATTTGTTTACAATAAAAAAATAAATATATAAAAAAATAGTTTGTCTTCAGTGTCTGAAGTTCTGTCTTCCAAATTATCTTGTCTGTTGGTGAACTTTCCATTGAGTGTATAATTTGATTTATTGATTCCTTCATTTTGAGGATTCATGCATTTTTTTCACAATCTGTAATTCTTTATTGAAGTGATCTTTTATTTCCCGTATTTTTTCTTTGATTTCATTCTTTATACCATCCTTTGTTTCATAGATCCAGATTAACCATGTACTCTCTAAACTTCTTGGACTTGTCTTCTATTGTGTTGTCAGTGCTTTCTCTAATTTGGGCATCTTGGTTTGTTGTTCCTTTTTGTTCTCTTTTGTTCTTTTTCTTGTTCCTTATGTGTTTTCCCATTTGTTGTATGGATCTGAGACAATACAGATTCTACTCTGTACACCTATATTGTAAATATAGATTTCTATTACCCACATTTAAGAGGGAGACAAATATCAACAACACCAGTGCAAACAGTATACAACCTCAAATCTAATATTTCCCTGCAAGACTTTCACTGTCCCCTTGCTATAAACAGCAATGATGAGTTCAATCACTGTCCACAATTAAAACAGAAAAATTTTTATACATATTTAAAATCTCAAATAGTGGACATAGACAGAACAGAAACAGTGCAGGACATGGTGTTCATGAGGAATAAACAGAGAAACCAGAAAGAAAAATCCACAAAGCATGGCAGAGAAACCAACAGAAACTGACTGTTACATGGAGAAATGGTAGAAAGGGAATCTAGGAAGACAGACAAGCAAGTGGAAGAATACATACTGAGGGAAGAAAAATTAAAAATGTAAGAATATAGAGAATATATAGCAGAACTGCAAAACACCATGTGTATATTACTGTCTTCAATGAACTGATGCATAAAAATCACACTGCTCCAAATAGAGAGAGAGAGATCAGAGAAGAAAAATAATAAAAATATTTCAGTGGGAAATTGAACAACTGTCTCTGCC